>NC_037676.1:77025057-77294290 GCF_003255815.1 Theropithecus gelada
TTTTTTTTTTTTTTTTTTTTTTTTTTTTTTTTTTTGAGACAGAGTCTGGCTCTGTCACCCAGGCTGGAGTGCAGTGGCCGCATCTCAGCTCACTGCAAGCTCCGCCTCCCGGGTTCCCGCCATTCTCCTGCCTCAGCCTCCCGAGTAGCTGGGACTACAGGCGCCCGTCACCTCGCCCGGCTAGATTTTTTTTGTATTTTTAGTAGAGACGGGGTTTCACCGTGTTAGCCAGGATGGTCTCGATCTCCTGACCTCGTGATCCGCCCGTCTCGGCCTCCCAAAGTGCTGGGATTACAGGCTTGAGCCACCGCGCCCGGCCTTTTTTAATGTTTTTTAAAACGTAATTTCAACTTTCATATTTTAGGGGGTATATGGGTAGGTTTGTTACCTGGGTATATTTCATGATGCTGAGGTTTGGAGTAAATTGATCCCATCACACAGGTAGTGAGCATAAGACCCAACAGTTTTTCTACTGTTCCCACCTTCCTCCCACCCGTCTCAAGTAGTCCCCAGTGTCTATTTTTCGCATCTTTATGTCTATGTGTACTCAATGTTTAGCTCCCACTTATAAGTGAGAATGGGCATTATTTGGATTTTTACCTTAAATTTTATCATTTTAAACATCTCTACATTTAATTTTTATATTTGGAGTTAGAGGATCTTACCCAATTAAAAAGGAAAATAAGTCATCTCAATCAGGTTTAGGAATAGAGTCCCAAGTAATTTTGGCGGTTGCCTTCCATTTCTTATTGCATTTCTTATTAGCCAGAGATAGTGGCTGGGATTTAGGACAACATCTTCAGATGTCAGTGGGCTTCATGGTCCTGGCTGCCACTGTGTTGAGGATCCCAAAACTTAGAAAAACAATTGATAAGACAGCCTCATATCTGGTTTGGATCAGTATTATCAAATTTTTCTGTCTACTAATGGAAGTCAGCAACCTTTGCCCATGCAGCAACATTTTTAACACAATTTTGTATTCAACTCAAGTTATAAAGATCTCTGGACTTGATGAGAATCCTGCATTCTTTTCATATTCCTTCTAACTGTTGGCATCACTACTCTTTTAGATATTTAAATGACTTCAGTGTGAATTCTGGATATGTGTCATGTCTTAGTTTGACTATGTGGTTTCAACTTCTTGTGCTTCTCAGACAAGGTACTGTGTCTACCTCAAACTCTCTAATTTTATTTATAAGCACAGTAGCTTATGGTGAATATTTTAGTCCAAAGCTAAATCAACCAATGTATGAGCTGACCAACTGAATGTCTCTTAATTAAAAAAGAATGGAAGAAAACTGCTTGGAAGCAATAAAGCATCCTACAAGCATATGCATATTCTGACACCATTATGAACCATTTTAATTTCATGAATTAAAATTTATCTGATTTATCTAATTTAATCATAATATATAACTTCTAATGGGTCTTGTAAATATTTTTGCATATTTACGCATAATATTCTTAATTTTGCCTCATTTTTAAATTGAAATATTTTAAGTGTTTACAAGCAAATTATCTGTGAAAATACCTCATCTTTTGAGAGGGATAAGAGCTAAGATGTCAGAATGTTGAATCTGGTTTAATAAGAGCTCCGTATATATTAGGTGTTTAATTTTTTCAAGAATAGATAACAATATGTTGCATATTTACTAGGCATTTCATAGAAATAAGTACACACCTGTGCCCTTCTTTCTTCCACTGATACATCTGTAGAGTACATTAAAATCATTTTAAATAAATGCTACAGACACTCAGAGAAATTTGTCAGATAGGCTGCCTATTAAGCATCTGGAAATTAATAAATTAAGTGAAATGTTTAAATAATTTACATCTTCATTTTCTGAACTTTCATAAGTTGTTAAATGTTTCCCATAATTACAATGGCAACATTCATTACAACTTGAAGCTTCCAGATAGGAAAGAATTAATCATAGGTTCTTACGGACCCCACTTTTTTGTTGAAAATTTCTATATTTTTTGTTTCTTAATTTTTTAAATTTTTTATTGATACATAATAGAAATACTTTAGGGTACATATGATAATTTAATACATTCATAATGTGTAAAGATCAAATCAGTGTAATTGGGAAAACTATCACTTTAAATTTGTGTCTTTATGCTAGAAACATTTGAATAACTCTCTTCTATTTACTTTGAAATGTACACTAGATTATTGCAAACTATAGTCTACTTATCTATCAAGCACTGGGTCTTACTTTTTCTATCAAACTCTATATTTGTACCCATTAATCAACTTATCTTCATGTGGTTCTGATAGTTATTAAATAAAGTTATCATTGCTTGTCAAACTTAATTAATATTAATAATTAATATTAATAATAAAACTCATATTAATAAATTTAAATAACTGGAGACTAAGGGGATAAATCACTTACCGATCTTTCCCTGGGAATTGTAACCAGTGGAGAAAGACAGAGAAAGTAAATGTAGGTCTCAGTTTTACCAGAGGATACGATGTAATTCCCAAATTTTAGAGCTCACTGCTTAAGCCAGACCTTCCCTCTCTCTCCAGTAGATGTGAGTTCTGCCTGGAGACAGAGAGGCAAAGAAAGAGCATGGGGCCCTCTGACGTCCCCCGCAGTGAGCATCAGAGGGTAGATCAGTCCTGTCTCCATGTGGGAGTCTGACAGTACCTGCCAGACTTTCCAGAATCTTCCTTTAGGGACATGGAGACAGGTAGAAACCCTCTCAGTTTCCTAAAAGCAAACACAGTGAGAGAAAGCAATTATCCCTCCTTCCCTGTAACTACCTTCTCCAATATATAATATTTGTACATAGAAATATCTAAAAGCATGGACGTCAGTGAACACATTTTCTTCATATCAAAATTCCCTATAATAGTTAACAAAGGATGGTCTTGTAAGATATTTTTCAGGCATGAACTTTTTAGTTTATCTTTTTGACATACTCAATATTTAGCTTTTAAATATATGAATGAATATAAAGATAGGATTACATATGGTAAATTACTTTTAAAATTGTTAAATGCCCTAATTTTTTATTACTTACTTTTTATTGTACATATTTAAGGTGCACAATGTGATGTTTCAATATACATATAGAGAGTGAGATAAGGAAAAAGAAATGTCTTGAATATTTTTAATTATTTTGAAAGTAATCTAGATTTGCTTTCTCCATGATATGGAAAACACCAGAACTGAGGAAATCCCAGGCCAATAGAACATAGATCTTCCTGGCTCTGATGCTAGGGCTACTCAAGTGTATCGAAATCACAAAAAGTTAAAGATGAAAGGGACCCTGAGGATGACCTCATTCTATCTCATTTTACAGATGAGTTAACTGGGAGATCATAATTGACATGGCCTCAGTCGCAGATGACCTTAGCAGTGGAATTAGGGTTAGAGCACAGGATCCTTGATTAATCACTGATCCAGGTCAGCACTATGTGTGCGTGGTGTGCTAATATTTCAGCATAGGATTATAAGGAAGTGATTTTAGCAGTTATAGATCTGAGTGTGCACTCTAGTCCAATATGTACAGAATGGATACATGTACTTTTTCCCAAGTAACTACAATTTGTTAATGACCTTTTAGGGGACATAATTTGTTGAAGCTACTCCATCTGAAATGCCTTTATAAATTAATTGTAGTGTTTTGTATTGTGGTGAACTGCAGTCAATATTTTATGAATCCATATTTTGTTAATGTTTGGTCAGAAGAAAAAATATTTGATAAATCAATTTTCAACCAAATGAAATGTTTTTTAAAGTTCATTTCAGCCCCAGAGTACTATAATTTTTATATGAACTCTGTGAGTGAGTTTACTTTATGCCATCCTAGGTCAATATGTGTAAGATGACTTTGTTTTTCCTAATTTAAAACTATTTCTGAGTAACTAACAAATGTCTTTTGAAAGTAGGCCTCCTGAGGTAACAGGGTCTCTTGAAGAGTTCATCTTTTTTTTTCTTATTTTGTTTAAAATCGCTAAATTAGTTTCTTTCGATTAAATATGTTGTTATATTAAATAAATCTATGCAATTCATTATCCTCGAGGGAAATGAAGCCTTTTCAGTGATATGGTCAAGCATTCCCATGAGTCTGCTTGAAAGCTTGTAACTTACAGTGAATGCATAGCTACTAATCCTTGCTTAGCTGAACACAATCTGATGGAAGAAAAGTAGGACAAAAAGATCAATAGGACATTTACATACCTCCTCATATAAGCTCCATGTAAATATAAGTGATTATAAAACTGTTGCTTCCTTCTTCACACAAGGTCTCAATTTCTAAAATATACCGCTAACCACTGTCTAGTCACAACGTGAACACTATTTTTCCAGGTAGAATAATATATAAATATTATAAATAGTTTAGGAAATAATGCCATGACATTGAACTATGAAACCAATTTTAAAATAATTATTCTCAACAGGTAAATACATCACTAAATTATGTTAAAAGAGAAAATTTTAAAACTTCTTTTTCTATAATATGTATAAGAATTATAAATATCCTCTATTCTTTATTTTTGTACCTTATGACTTGCTGGAAAATAGATTACCATTTCAGAGCTGATTTATTACTGGCAGGTCCACAAATGCTCGACTTGGTTTCGTCTTGTGGCTATGGAAATGAGTATGCCAATCCATATGGTAACTAATATGAATGTATGTTAAATCCATGGCTCATTCAAATTTTGTCATACAATAGTTTTCAATTAAAGAAAATTTACCATACATCACTAACATCCTTATTAACTTAGCTTCCTCTATAAAGGAAAGCAACAGTTGCTATTTTTCTTAATTTATTTAATTGAACCATGAAGTACTATGTTTTTATAACACTATGTAGCAGTGTTACTTGTATTAGTTTGTTTCTAGTTTACGCCAACAAAAATGTAAATTCTCATAGTATTATTGTTATTACCACTAATGATTCAAATTATATTATGTATGTAGACTCTATGGGATTTGTTATATCATAATAGAGTATGACCTTAAATGTTGCAATATAAAATTAGACATTGTTAATTTGGTAAAATCAGTTTGAATAAATTGGATCATCTTTGTTTCTTAAAATATATTAATATAATGGCTCCTGATGGCTGTGAAAATTATCTCTAGGAAAACCAATGGACTTTGTTGGATTCCAACTTCAGTAGTCAAGATGAGCTGTCCCCAAGTTACAACTAGTTATGGTATTTTTGTTAACCTTTTCTTTACTAAAACTGATGTATGAATGTTGGATCTAGATGACACTGAAAAGGCAGTAATTTTTTGTAGTATAACCATATTGCATTACAGAACTTTGAATAACAGTGGCCTGAATTTGCTTTCTTTTAGTTATAGCAGTCTCAGGAATCAGAATTAAAAGAACTCTAGGAGGCCTGGAGCGGTGGCTCATGCCTGTAATCCCCACACTTTGGGAGGCTGAGGCAGGCTGATCACTTGAGGTCGGGAGTTCCAGACCAGCCTGACCAACTTGGTGAAGCCCTATCTCTACTAAAAAATCACAAAAATTAGCCAGGTGTGGTAGCGCGCACCTGTAATCCCAGCAATTTGGGAGGCGGAGGTGGGTGGATCACTTGAGGTTAGGAGTTCAAGACTGGCCTGGCCAACATGGTGAAACCCCATCACTAGGAAAAATACAAAAATTAGCTGGGTGTGGTGGTGTGCGCCTGTAATCCTAGCTACTCAGGAGACTGAGACAGGAGAATTGCTTGAGCCCGGAAGGTGGAGGTTTCAGTGAGCCAAGTTTGCACCATTACACTCCACTCCAGCCCAGGAAAAAAAAGAAAAGAAAAGAAAAGAAAAAATACTCTAGGAAATAGTAACAACATTTATTTCATCTTACTTTTTGTTTATTATTAGCAAATCCCGTAATGCTGAAGAATTTTTGCCTCTACAGGTTTGGGATGAAAATCTTGCGAAATCGGCAGAGGCTTGGGCCGCTACTTGCATTTGGGACCATGGACCTTCTTACTTACTGAGATTTTTGGGCCAAAATCTATCTGTACGCACTGGAAGGTAGGAAGTAGTTTCACTGATGCAGTTCATCCATATGGCTTTATTAATTATGGACTCTAGAAGGGAATTACATCAGTTTCAAATAATATCAACAAATACCTATTGAATGCTCACTATGTGTCAGGTACTAATGCTTGGTCTACGAATATTTTAGATGTCTTCCAGAATTATTTAATTGGGTTAAAGTGCCAGTTCCCCTTTTCACCCTTGGAACACCTTCCCTTAGCCTGGACTTTTCTTTGAGCTCACAGAATCTTAGAAAGGGTTAAGCCTGTGCTGTATCTTGCCCCCTCCATCTCAGGAAAAAGCTCCATGACTGTGCAGAGGCTGTGTGTGTGTATGTGTGTGCATATGTACATGCATGAAACTTTCCCATAGTTGCATATACCTGCGTATACCTAAATGTATACAATAAAAATGTATGCATTTTCATATGTTTATACACACACAAATACATGCAGGTATAGGCAGCTATGGGAAAAGCTATTCCAATTTGCTAGGATAATTTTTCTGCCACTGTGCAATGTCATTATCCAACATTTCAAAGACCCATCTCCCCCAAATAAGGAAGGAAAATCAACTGTGCTATTATTAAAACTAAGGGAATTCAAACTGAAGTGAAAAAAATGCACTGGGTTCTACTATTGTGACTACTTTTATACATCTAATTCTGAATTGCTTATAAAATTCTGATGGAGGAAGTTTTCGACATGGATTAAATAAGACATTGATGATTCCTGAAATTATTTGCATTTTCTTTGTGGAATGACCAGACACATGTTTAGACAAATACAGAATCACTTACTCCAGCCCTGGCCATTTCCATGCTTGGCCCCACTTGGAGGAATAGAGGACCTGACTAGGTGGTGATGGTGATTGTGAGGGGTGGACGTGCTCTTGGATCATCATGAATAATCTGTAAAAAGAATAATCAATTTACAGTGTAACATGAGTCCCTTATATATTACCACTGCTGCACTCTGATTTCTTTATTTTCTTGATATGCAGATATCGCTCTATTCTCCAGTTGGTCAAGCCATGGTATGATGAAGTGAAAGATTATGCTTTTCCATATCCCCAGGATTGCAACCCCAGATGTCCTATGAGATGTTTTGGTCCCATGTGCACACATTATACGCAGGTTATTTCAATGACCTTATTCATTTTTGATTCATACTTTTAAAATATGCTAATACTATTTTGGTGGACATGCATTGTCTTAGCTCTGACGTCTGTAATAGTATATTGGTTTATTTTCACAGATGGTTTGGGCCACTTCCAATCGGATAGGATGTGCAATTCATACTTGCCAAAACATGAATGTTTGGGGATCTGTCTGGCGACGTGCAGTTTACTTGGTATGCAACTATGCCCCAAAGTAAGTACCAGTTTGGATTCTGTTTCCTGGATCCTTTAAAGATGGTAAATATCCCTAGGCTGATAGGTATCTGTGACAGGTAAGTGAGTAGGACTTAGCTATAATGGCCTCTAATCTTCAAATCCACCATCCTTCCAATATTTCTGAAAAAAGGATTAGCTGAAAGATTACTTTTCACAAAGACGGGGATTCTAGTCTAAAATTGTAGGCAAAGCAATTTGAAATGCTGGGGCCCGCTAAATTCTCCTTACCATAGGTTTTAATTATGGCAATTGTAAAATAAACACTGTACCACACAAGCTTTTAATAACTATATAAAATAAATGAAGAATCTTCCGTGATATTCTCATCTATCAGTACAAAAATGTTGGCTTACTCTTATTTTTTATATTTAAAAAATTCATAATTTAATCCTAGGGCATACATAAAATGGATTATGGAAATTTATCAAACATTATAAGATATAGCCGTATTCGTGAACATTCTTTATGAGGATAAACATTTATCAGCATTTGGTAAAATGCCTCTTGATTACAATAACACTTCAGATGATAAAATGTTCCAATATTTATACACAATTCTGTTCCCATTTGGAATAAATACCAAAATGTGCAAAGGATTTATGACATTGCTAGTGTCTTCCAAAGTAAGTCTCAAACAAAGATTTTCTCCAGCTATTCCAACATGGGGAGGGAATGAGAAAATGTTTCACAAATAACTGCATTACTCATTTATGTGGTAGTATGCCAGTGGCAGTGTTTTTACAAAGTCAGAAAAATAGTGATTCTCCCTGTGTTCCCCTCTTCATAATTATTAGAATAGGAAGATTCAGAAACTAGACTGTGTCTACGTTATTTAAAAAAGCATTAAAATTGTACATTTATATGAAAGTTTTAGTTTTACACGTTGTATTTTCCTATGAAACCTTTACCCTTTCTCCCTGACATAAATAGGCCAGTTGATACCCAAATAGTCTAAGAGATTTTTGTTTCATTTATGTAACTATTCATTTTTGGCCCATAGTTATAATTTTCTAATGTTATCGGTGAGATATATTATTGCTTTATAGGTCCAAGAGATTAAGATATTACATTAACATGCTACATTTCAGTTGTAATAAAGAACAATTTTTCTGAAAACTAAGTAATGAAGAAGGTTTTCAAGTCCTGATTGGTAGCTGAATAATTCTTCCAAACCTAATATGAAATTATGTCAAGTCTAACTGTTATTCAGTGGGAAAAAGAGAGAGGGAGAGAGAGAAAGAGAGAGAGAGAGATAGAGAAGAAGGAATTGAAGGAGGCAAAGAGATAAGTGAAAGAGAGAGAGATAGAGAAGAAGGAATTGAAGGAGGCAAAGAGATAAGTGAAAGAGAGAGAGAAAGAGAAAGAATTTAGTTAGAATAGCATAAAATGAAAGAATGAATAGTATAAATGTATAAATTGGCTGATTCACTGTTTTGAATATAATTATCCTCTATTCAATAAAATCGGACATTTACGTAACAGTTTATAGTATAAAATATGTAATAATTTTACTTATAATACAATTTTATTTCCAAGTTTCTGTTTCTAAAAATATGTGCTCCAAAAATGTGTGAAAAACAAATCGACAAAAAAGATGAAATTAAGCATATGGGCTTGGCCCATATGCTTTTATAGCTTTTGGTAAATGCATAGAGGGAGGGCCGGGTGCAATGGCTCACTCTTATAATCCCAGCACTTTGGGAGGCCAAGGCGGGTGATCACCTGAGGTCAGGAGTTCGAGACCAGTCTGACCAACATGGTGAAACCCTTTCTCTACTAAAAATACAAAATTAGCTTGGTGTGGTGGTGTGTATCTGTAATCCCAGTTACTCAGGAGGCTGAGGCAGGAGAATTGCTTGAGCCTGGGTGGTGGAGGTTGCAGTGAACTGAGATTGCACCATTGCACTCCAACCTGGGCAACAAGAGCAAAACTCTGTCTCAAAAAACAAAACAAAACAAACAAACAAACAAAAAACATAGAGGGAAATAAGATTATGAATGGTACAGTATTAGAATAAGAGAGCGAGCTACACTCATAAGATAATGGGTTCCCCTGGAACCTTTTTGAGCAAGCCTGTGATGGCATCAAAAGTATGCATGAGGAAGCTTATCCTTAGAGCATAGTGTAGAATAAATTTAATAGAGGTGGGCAGTCTTAAAATCCCATCTCGTTTTGTAATATGAATAAAAGTTTTTCATTTTAAAGATAGATTTTCCTGTATAGATTTTTTATAGATAAAAGTCTGAATTTTTAACTGACTGGTTGATCAAGATATTTTCATGTCTTACTTACATGACTCTTTATGAGTCACTGCTGGGTCTTAGTTGGGTCTTCAGGAAGATGAGGACCACTTGTTTTACGTTTTAGCCTCTTAGCTATTGTTGTCTTATCTTCAACCCTGACTTTTTACCACCGATAAACAAATTTTCTCCCGACCATTCCATTGTCTTCACATTGCTGTCTATATTGCTATTTCTTAGTATTCTAGTTACTTATCACCACGCTACTGAAAACACATTTATTAACTTTTCCTTTATAATTAAAAGAGCAAAATAACAGTATGACATTACGGCTGTTTAACACTGTAAAGTGGAGATTTTGGTTTATTGTTATGATAATGGTTATCAACACAGTGAAGGAAAAATATTGATAACACAAAGTAATTCAACTAGATAGGCTCAGTATTATCAAAAATCTAATAGCACTAATTTAAAACAATTAGTAGCTATGAATTTGCATATGAAATAAAACTTCTGAAATCACCTTTAATTGTTCCTGAGAGACATTATGCTCTTAATATGAGAATAATGGTATATTGGTTTATACCATTACACCATATATGAGGGTTTTCACGTCTCATTTTATGAAGATTGGGAATCTAAAATACTTTACAGCTTTAGAAGCAAATCTCCTTTTACTGATGATAATATATATTTTGTGTATATGATAACTTGTTACTCATTCCATTACTTTTAAGTCTCCCAGAAAATATTAGCTTGTTTTTATAATCATCCTTAGATGAGCATTAGTATGAGTTTAAAAGGAGTAAGTTTAAGGGAATATGGCCTGAGTATGTGCTCCAGAAATCTGCTGTAGAAGGAGAGCGATTTGAGTGGAATGAGCCTGGTGTCCCAGGACTCTGTGTCATCAGGTGTTGCAGGGAGAAACTTCTTATCTGTAAATTAACATAGCATTAACAATACTCAGATTACATTTTAAAAGCAAGATATACAGAATAAGTTACTACTGAAATAAGAAATGATTATAACTTTCGGTGACTTTCTAAAGCAACTTCTCAAACAGATCATCACATGTTAATACATATGAACATATGGCTTAAGGACAATCTACTTGTAAAAAATGGATGGGTTGCATTAAGGCTATCTTTTTTCTTTTCCCCCCCTTCTAGAGGCAACTGGATTGGAGAAGCACCATATAAAGTAGGGGTACCATGTTCATCTTGTCCTCCCAGTTATGGGGGATCTTGTACTGACAATCTGTGTTTTCCAGGAGTTACGTCAAACTACCTGTACTGGTTTAAATAAGCTTACCTTTTCCTCCAGGAAATATAATGATTTCTGGGAACATGGGCATGTGTGTGTGTATATATATATATTGAATTTTGCACATATTATACATATTTTGTGCTAATCTTGTTTTCCTTTTAGTATTCCTTTGTATAAATTAGTATTTGTCTAGCATGTTTGTTTAATCCTTTGAGATATTTGAAACATCAATTTCTGTTTTCTGACCTCTAAGCCTAAATTAAGATATTGTATATGTAATGATGACATAGTTGATGCATCCAATCCTAAAATTTACATTCCAAAGGAATTATATCATTATGTTCCTAAGGAATAAGTATATATTTGACCTGTAAGTGTGTGTATGTATACATATACATATATATGTATATGGATTTATATATGCACACAAACATGTAATATGTGATGTTACACGTAGATAGCAATATGATTCAGTAGTCAACTTGAGGGAAATTTTTAAAAAACTATTTTCAGATATACATGAGGTGATGGGACTTCTTTAGCACCCATTTCTATAATACCCACAAAATGTTAATTTGTAAAATAGCACTTAGTGATATCTGGAAATAATAATTTAATTAAGTAACCATGAATTTCATTCTGGAGATATTTTTTCTTATTTGAGTCTGCCAAAGGATAATGCCAACGTATATATTATGTAAATTCTCAAATCATGCCTTCTGCTTACTCTCATTTTATTGAATCAGTCATCATGAGTTGAATGCTTACTACATGCAAGGCACTCTGCTAGTTATGTTCTGATAAAGCAGAGATAATTAGACATGGTTCCTGCCCTCAAGAAGCTCACAAAATATTCAGGAAATAATGCTGACTGGTGATTTTGCTATAAAATTATTTTTGAAGGAAGCAGACACAGCAGTATTTACCTGTACGTGGAGCAAGTAATAAGCCATGCAGTGCAATATATACATAAGGCTTCTGCTTCTCATGGAAATTTAGTTACGGTGCTTGGAATGAGAAGGGGAAGGGAAGAATTAACAAGTGCCAAGATTTCTGGAGCAGATCGTAGAGCTGTGACTTTGGAAAAGAGAAAGTAAGACCGTCAGAAAACTAATGAAGTTCAAGAGAAATAAAATTCAGGGAACAGGTATGAAAAGTGTAATTGCACCTAACTACCAGATGGAGAGCTTCAGAATGGGCTATGCTTAGGGTCTAGTACATCTTGAGGCCTGTCAGCAGGAGGTGAAGGATTTCAGAAAGAGATGTGGAGGTGCTGAGGCCACCTCTATCTCTTTGTTGTTTAGTCTGTCATTGACTCAATCTATGTATCTTCTTGGGTCTTTGAGTATTGTACGAAAGATCCTTCGTGCACCCCACACACAGTCATGATTTTGTTAAAGTAGCCTTTTTCAGATGCTTTTCTAAGGGCTAGTTGCCAACTTTATTTTTGTGTTTCTGTAAAAGAAACATTTTCAGTTCTTCGTTGAGTCTGATCATGGAAATCCATTCAAAGTCACTATGAAAATTTTCCTCATGTAATTTGGAAATGCAACATTTTCCTATCATGAAATCTCTTTCAGAGAGGAGAATACAACATATTGGTCCAGACATTTAACATATTGCACTTCAAGTACGTGTGTGTGTGTTTTATTCAGGTTGTGTAATGCTTCCATAGAATTACAGAACAATTAAATATGGTTAGTTCCAGAGTGCAAATAACAGAAGGAAGCTACTTGTTTAAAATTCCATACACATTTGCAGTTTCTTAGGTTGGATACTTTGAAAGATGACAGATCGTTAAATCCATTCAATGGTGAAGAAATACACCATCTGGAGATTGAGTCTACTTCTTGACGAATGACTGGCCCAATTATTCTTATAAATTGAATATGGTGACCAAATGCTTTGATATCATACCACTCTGCCTCTGTGGGCACATATGCAGATGCTACTAAAGATAAATAATTTTGAGATTAAAATGGAGAATAGAAGTAATTACATTATTTAGGTCTTAATCCAACTTTTTTCTAATATATCTAGACAATTGTAGGGGAAGCTCATTCATTGGATATTTGCTTGATTTTATCTAGAAAGTTTTTCCTTCTTCGATTTTGCTATATTCATTCTACAGAAACAGCAATAAGTACTATTAAACAGAAGATGGCTACACTAAGTTCCAGTTTTGTTGCTGAATTGCTTCTGTGAGTTCACTTTTCAGTTCTAAGGAAGAATAATATTTGCTACATATTTCACAGGAGTTCTTATGAAGGTAAATTTACAAGATTAATAAAAATTCATGAATATTAAAATTTTCATTAATATTATGAAACATTTATTTGAGATTAAATTAAATTTTTCACGAGCCCCTCTTTGGCAGGAACTCTGTTTAATTCTTTGTATTTATCCCAGCTTCTTAAATGGTGTAACATAATAAATGTTTAATAAATGCTTATATGAATGGATTTTTAGAATTAACTATAAAGCCAAGAATGGCAACAATTTACAGAAATCCCATCTTTCCATGCTTAAGACAAAAATGTCTTAAATACAAAGTTTTGATTGTATCAAAAATCCAGATAAATCATCAAATATATCAGATTAAGACTAGGGTCTATACACTTAGGCAACAGTCCTTTCTAAACCATGACAAGAACTACAAGTTTATTTATAATTTAACAACTCAGCTGAAAATATAACGGGTATATTTGTTATTCTAATTCTATTTTTTAAAGTTAATAATATAAAGTGGCCATGTAAAATATTTTATTTTCCAGGCTAAAGCAAATGAAAGTTTGCTAGTATCAACACAGCCTGCCATATTTTTCACAGCATGCAACAATGGTGCTAAGATAACTATTTCTCACTGTAATTGCCAAAGGCAGAAAGGGTCTGGGTATAAGCTATTTCATAAGAGCAGCTTTAAATTGTCAGTATTAAGGTTTTCATGTGGAAAGGTATCACTAAAAAAAAAAAAAGTAATTGGCATACGTATTTCATAGCATCAGTCCTCTCTATGGTGTTGATTTTTTTATATGACCAGTAGAAAAATTTTAATATTCTCACAATACAGGTTTGGGGGCTTCCATATCATCAAGAAGCTGAAAAATTATAATTTTAGAATTAAACTGATGAATTTCATTATAGAATTATCTGTGAGTTGTGTAGGCACAGTCTTAATGTTTCTGGTTATGATAGATAAGTTTGCTCAAAAAATGTGGATGAAGTCATTATTGTTCTTACTGTTTTTGCTTCTGTTCAGTTGTCTAAGCATCATCCCTTCTGTGGCCCATCACCCAACAGAGTTGCCCTACAAATTTCATTTGGCAGCGCCATAACATGCATTTGAAAAGTTCATGGAAACGTTCATTTGAAAGTTCCATGCAGCTTTAGCACAGAGTTGACCAAACACTAGGGCAAGTTCAGTTTACACAGAATATTTGAATTGAAACAATAGATATTTTTCTCATAATGTGCACTTGTGTGAAACCAACTGATCTACATAATGAAATCGAATACATATTTAAGCCAGTTTACTTGTTCTGTGTTGATGCCGTGCTTGTGAAATATATGCACAAGCTAAACACATAATTTGAATGGGACTATGAAGGAAAAATAATGCTTAGACTTTGGTGTAGGTTCTTCCTGTGTAGCCATATACCCAGGCTCTGCAGTATCAAAGGATGCCAGTCATGACATAGATGGAAGCCCTTACCTACCAAAGTGATTAGGGAGAATAAAGTTACATTTGTCTTAATGTCTAACATTATCTTTGCTTTTATGTTTCATAAAAAATTGTCATTATTTGTGTTGGTGAAACATATAAACATGTCCAATCATTTGAACACATGCAAAACAATTTTTAAAATGATGTTATTGTTCAAATTTGACTTATGAGAGATCAGTAAAAAACTTAGAAGGTTTAACACTTCATTGATTAATGGTGCTGAAAACATTACAATTACCACATATCCTTGCTATCAGTTTTGAAGTTTCTTAGCAATTAAAGTTTTTTATTCAGTGTGAACTGTCAGTATCTGTTCTGGTGCTAAATATATGGTGCTAAATGAATTGTTAGTGTTGATGGCTTTAGTAATGCTCCTTTTATGCATTGTTAAAAGTGTTATCCATTCAATTCCTGATTCAGAAATATTAATAAAATCCTGTGTTAAATTAATCTTTACCAAAAATAGGCAAATTAACTCTTGTTTTAATTCAACAGTCGAAAATTATTTAGGTGTTACAGAATGTAAATATATTTCTTTGGGAGTTATTGATTTTCTTTTTAAAATTTTTTTATAGCTTGGCAATGTCCAAAGTCATATATCACCTAAACTGGTTAGATTGTCTACAACTAATAATGTTGCAGGCACTGGCGCCCTCTGGTGGTTATAAGGACAAATTCTTAATGGCTGCTTGACTTACAGCAAAAGCCATTTCTGTTCCATAAAAATTTGTTGCGCGATATTAGAATTCTCATATATTTCCTAAATCTGACAGCACCTAAAAATGTTTGATAATATTAACATGTATCTAAGAGGAAAGGAGAGTTAATATATTCTGGCACCCACTTTCCTAATAATGCTTTCCATGATTTTCCAGGTCTGAGGCACTTATTAAAATGCTCCTTTTTTTTTTTTTTTTTCTGAATTAGGTATTGCTAAAATATATTTTTAAATTTAGTTAGCTTTATAAATACAATTAGAATTACATTTAATTAACAGAATTATAACTGTCTCACTTTCAGAAGTGATCATTTATTTTTATTTAGCACAGTTCATAAGATAAAAAACATATAGAAAAATAATCAATTTCATATATAAAAGGATTATTTCCCCACTTTTAATTATTGGCCTATAATTTGACAATGTTATTTGGTCATATTATTGAACTAATGTATTATTCCATTCCAAGTCCTTCTAGATTGAAAAATGTATGTAAAAGTTTAGGATTATATCATCTGTAACTAATATAGATAATACTCTCCTGTAAACCTTCAGTTTAGGTATATAATTGGGTGTATCTCTTTTGTGATCTAGGTGTAATCTCTTTTGTAATCTGTTTTGACAGATTTCTGAAATTATGTTAGCATGATCAAGTAAGATTTACCTTGAAGCACTTTCCAAATTGATATTTCCAAACTTATTTTAAAGCAGTAGAACCTTTTCTATGAACTAAATCCCATGCAAAACTCCAATTTGTAGCATACATAAAATGGACTTACTTGTTCCCTGCACCTTCTCCAGTGCCTGGGAATATTCTTCTCTGAGCCCTAGGATTGATTCTACTACACAGAGCAACATTAATCTAAATGGTTTAGCTCCCTCTTTTTTCTCTAAGAACAATCAGCTAATGAAAAAAAAAAAAAAAAATTGAGGGCCTAAATGATTCCAACGGTTGTTTGAAATACTCAGTTCAGTTTGTACGTGTTAGCAGTCTTTTAGTTTGGAGGAGAATTAAATACTGTGCTAAACTGGTGCTTGGATACATACTGCAGCATCTGATGTTTTATTTGACAAACAGAATTTTGGTACCATAATATTTTGAGAATTAGAGATGATTGTGATGCATATATATAAACACTATTTTTTAAAAATATCTAAATATGTCTCATATATTTATATAATCCTCAAATATACTGTATCATTTTAGATATTTTTTTAAACAGATTAATTTGGAGTTGTATTCATTACCTAATGCTGTGGCAAAAACGGTGCTTCTGATGTTGTGATATAGTGTTGTGAGTGTGTACATATATAAAACCTGTGTAAACCTCTGTCCTTATGAACCATAACAAATGTAGCTTTTTAAACTCCGTCGTATTACTTTTCTTTCAATAAAAGAGTATAATTAATTGTGTTGTTTTTGAAGTATATCTAATTGTTTTCTTTATTTTCATAATTTTAAAGTAGATTAGACACTAGATGAACGGGCCTGTTGGATGGACCATCTACCAGTTTTGATGAGAGATAATTCACTTTTCTAAAGCAACAATGATTGTATCTTTAATGCATCACTGAACACCAACTTTTCTATTTTTCTTTCTTCCTTCCCTTTCCTATTTTCTTCTCTCCTTCTTTCCTTCTTTTGCCACTAAATCCCCCAAAATATTTTGAGGTATCATTATAAAAGATATTTCCATGGAGGGAGAAGAAAAGAACATCAAGAAGTCCTGACTCAGGAAAACTGCAGCAGTTGACCATGAATATTTTTTTGTTCCTTCCTAGAGAGGGCGTCTAAGCCTTTCTAAGGGAGAGGCACCATCTCAGGCCACCAATCTGCCCAAGGCTGGAGACTCCCAGGGTGGCTCTTTCTTGTAGAGGGGTAACTCCTTCATCTCTAATGAGATGGTTGATCTCACAGGCCAGCTGAGAAAGACCAGAATCTAGGACTTCATTTAAATTTTTCCTTACCATTGAGAGAGCCTCACAAACTGAAGCCTTTCCAAAGAGCATCTCCCCCCAACCCTGCAGCTCTCTCTCAGCTTCTCTTTCTCTTGCTAGTTGTCCTTGCTCACTTCACTTCCTCCTATTTGAAGCCTCTGGTTTTCCACTCACAATTTTGCGAAGTTCTGTCATCTCCAGAGGAGGTGGGGTTCCATTCACTGATCGGTGCGTGTGTATGTGCATGCATGCATGTGCAGGTGTGTGAGGTGTGTGTGCTGCAATTTCTAGCCCCACAGAGGCCTGACTGATGCTAGCAAAATCTCATCCTTCTATTCTTGGACATCTCTGAAGGTGAAGAAATGGGGCGGGGGGTGATGACCGCATTCAGTCTTACCCACTGGTGATCACTAATTAGCCTACGCTCTCATGAGAGGCAATGCCCCCTGACGAGGCAGACACTGGCTTTCCCAGATACAGCATTACTGTGCTCTTATAAGTAACACCTATTCCTGCTGTCATTTGACTCTGCCCTAGGTCCTTCTGAGACAGCAACCTTGGCACTGTGGTCCCACGGAGCACTGACTCTCTCCTGGGCCGTGCTTACCTTTTGCAGGAGTGATTGGTCCCACCTGATCCTGTCTTAGCAAAATAGAGAGGTGGCATACATCCTCAGTTGAATATGTGTGACCCCAACTTTCTCCTTTGATGAAGGACAAGTGAAGTCCTGGCATGTTTCCTTCATTGATAGCCTAATAATTGAAGGGAACATGCCAGCTTATGAAGGAACACATGGACTTTACCAAACTTAAGGGCGGACAGAAATTCATTCTGTGACTTTCTACATAACACACTGAACAATGTAGTTAATTATTTCAAAAATGATTTTTTACTGACAATATGCATATGAAAATGGTATAACTATACTTTATTCTAAAAGCGAAAAGGTATGTGAAAATTCTACGGTTCTAGAACCCATCAGTATCCTGAAAAATTGTGTATGCATTTATGCTTTAACTCAGCAATTCCTCTTCTACACATCCATTCCAGAGATACACTGGCAAAATATGAAATGGTATGTGTGCAATGTGAATCATTATAGCATGATTTGTAACTATTTGTAATAGTGTTAGCCAAACATCTATTCTAGACAGGGAGAGGTTGACAAGAGACACAAAGTAAGACATGGAATATGTCAGAGGGTAATCAACACTATGGAGAAAAAATAAGGCAGGATGAAGCAGAGGAAGAACAGGGAAGGAGGATGCTTAATTTTACCTAAGGAAAGCCCTAAGGAAAGTAACACTTCAGCAAAGATATGAAAGATTTGCTGGAAATAGATAGCCATGTGGCAATTACACCTGGGCATCTACCATGTGGATTTCTGGGGAAGAAGTTTCCAGGCAGCGGAAGGTGGAGGGCAAAGGCCTTGTGGCAGGACCTTGCCTATCTGGTCCGCAGGTATGCAGCAGAGGGGGAGAATAAAATAGTATTAAAAAGGGGGGCCAGGTGCAGTGGCTCACACCTGTAATTGCAGCACTTTGGGAGGCCAAGTTGGTTGGATCACCTGAGGTCGAGAGTTCGAGACCACCCTGGTCAACATGGTGAAACCTGTCTCTACTAAAAATACAAGAAATTAGCCAGATGTGGTGGCGGGTGCCTGTAATCTCGGCTACTTGGGAGACTAAGGCAGGAGAATCACTTGAACTCTGGAGGCAGAGGTTGCAGTGAGCCGAGATTGTGCCATTGCACGCCAGCCGGGGCGACAGAGTCAAACTCCGTCTCAAAAACAAAAACAAACAAAAACGTAAAAATAAAAAATAAAAAAATTAAAAAAGGAGAAAAAAGAAAAGGGGCCAGAGATTTCTTAAAGGATGTAGAATTATGGCTAGGTAATAGGAATAAGTTTTATGTTCTATATCACCGTAGGATTACCATGGTTAACAATAACATAGAGTTTCAAATAACTACAAGGAAGATATCAAATATTACCAACACAAAAACTGATGTTTGAGATTACCCTGATCTGATCACAATATATTACATGTATCAAAAAACCTCACTGTGTGCCCCATAAAATGTACACTTATGTGTCAATTTAAAAAAAAAAAGAAAATGAGGACAGGGAGGTCACAAAATACTGTGTGGACTAGATTATTGTAAGGACTTTGACTTTTATTTTGAGTGAAACAGAAAGTCATTGAGAGTTTTAAGCAGAAAAGTGCCATGATTTGACACATTTCAGAAGGATCACTATTTTCACTGTGCTTAAAATAGACTGTAAAGAGGCAGAGAGGTCACCTTCATTAGGATCTTGCTCTGTCAATCATCTTTTCTTTCTCTGGTAGTTTTACTCTTCTTCCAAGCCCAGAAGAGCATACACAAAACAGCCACTGTCTTATCCACTGTTTAGTCCCTGACCACTCAGACTCATGAATGTGCCTCACATAGTCATTGACTTCATTTTTTGATCAGATTATTAGATTTTTCCTGTAGAGTTGTTTGAGCTCCTTATATATTCTGGTTATTGATCCCTTGTTGAATGGGTAGTTCAAAAATATTTTCTCTCATTCTTCAGGTTATCCCAATTGCCTGCTTAATCCCTGGCCTCTTGCAATTCATTCATTCTACAAACATTTTTTAGCATGTTTCACATGTTAGGTACTGTTTAAAATAAAAATCAGGCATGTGTATACCTGCCAGAAACTTATGTTGTGATAGGTGGCAGAAATATAGAAATCACTAAGTGTATAATAAAATGTCCAGTGGAGATCATTGCTAGGAGGAAAAATGAAATGGGAGGACAGAGAGGATGAGGGGCCCATGGGTACCTGAGCTGGTCAAGAAGGGCCTCGCTGAAGAGGCAAAATTTGAGCCAACACCTGAGTGATGTCGACTCTTCCTCAAATGCAACTGTGCCTTGAAAGAACTGTGTGATTTCACTGAAAATAACTAGAACTTTTATTGTCTTTCTTCATTGTTTCTGTTGAATTTAAGGCAGTTTTCATTTGATTTTTCTTGAAATTCTTCTTCAGTTCTGTACTATCCTAGTTGAGCTCTATTATCTCTGGGACTTTGAGTGGTTTAATGAGGAATCCATATCCCCAAGGCCAAGCC
Source organism: Theropithecus gelada (assembly GCF_003255815.1). NCBI lineage: Eukaryota > Metazoa > Chordata > Mammalia > Primates > Cercopithecidae > Theropithecus > Theropithecus gelada. The sequence goes on from NC_037676.1 coordinate 77,045,474, forward strand.
TGACATGTCACTCTGTGGTTCAAATACTTTTCTTTGCTTCTTTCTCCTTACAGAATAAATGCAAACAGCCTTTATTTTCATTTAACTACCCTCATGCTGAGGCCAGAATTTATATTTACAGCTTATTGCTGCTATGCTTCACATTTTTTTCTAAGGATAAACTGATACCTGGTATCACTTATATCCTCTTCCATACTTCTCAACATCTCTGCTGAGTCTCATACAATTGACATTGCCTGGGCATGCGCGGGACAGCACAAATCTGTCATGGCTTTGATTTTACCTCTTCTGGGGGTCTTTGACTTCCCCATTTACAAGCATACTTTCCTTTGAGCCCGAACAGCACTTGAATGATATCTCTATTCTTGCATTTGCCTTCTAGTTTCCCTTACTGCATAATCATAAACATCCTAAAAATATCTGTAGTACACAACAAGGTCTGCGCTAGGGTCATCTTTGTATTACAAACTATTAGCACAGAATAGCCATTCGCCATTGAAAGAATTGATTATTTTGTTCAGGACTGTGGTCAAGCTGTCATATTTTTTCTGCCATAGTCATATACCTGCAGGTACATGAGTGACTAACAGATGCCACTCTTGTAGCTATCTGCAGTGGCATACTTCTGTTGCAAACTTATGGGAACTTAGAGTAGCTACATCATAGGAATACTAAATATATTTTTTCCATTAGTCATATTAAATGTAGAGAAATAGACAATGTTTGTCAAAGAAATGTCTGTCAAACGCAGAGAATATGTGAATGGTTTTTAGTTTTCCAATCTTTGACAAACTAATGTAATTCATACTTCAAGTGGACCAGTGAGTGTGTGGTGATGTTTTCAAAGATGCTTGAGAATAAAGTTGAAGAGAAACACTGACTAAATAAGAGTAAGAAACAGATATAAGGGTTGTACATTTTTTCAAAAATTGTTCAAGGCTCTTCTTTAATTAAAAGTATTTTCGGGTGGGGTGGCTAATGCCTGTAATTTTAGCACTTTGGGAGGCCAAGATGGGTGGATCACCTGAGGTCAGAAGTTTGAGACCAGCCTGACCAACATGGTGAAACCCCATCTCTACTACAAATACAAAAGATTAGCCGGGCGTGGTGACGCATGCCTGTAATCCCAGCTATTCGGGAGGCTGAGGCAGGAGACTCGCTTGAACCTGGAAGGCGGAGGTTGTTGTGAGCTGAGATGGCGCCATTGCACTCCAGCCTGGGTGACGCCATCTCAGAAAAAAACAAAACAAAACAAAACAACAACAAAAACGTATTTTCAAAGATCATTTCTACTTAGTATAAATTTAAATACCAATTACAATAGAATAGCTGATCCCCTTGTTAAGTAAATATTTATGGCAAAATATAACTTTATAATTCAAATAATTCTTAATACCCTCCAGTAAATAAATATTTTTTACGGCATTTCAAAGCACCTATTCTATTTCCTAGTTGTTTTTTTTTTTCTTAAGCACAATGCACAAACAAAACATTAAATAAAAAGTATAAAGGTATCACCTTCTATATGTTTCATATACATGCATATTTTTACATATTAAAAAACAGTCCACATTATTTGCATTCTACTCATTTCACTAGTGGAAAAGCTAGCTAGCTACATTCTAGAATGAAATGTACTGTAACGCAATTTTTTTTTTTTTTTTTGAGATAATGTCTCCCTCTGTTGCATAGACTGGAGTGCAGTGGCATGATCTCAACTCACTGCAACCTCCGCCTCATGAGTTCAAGCGAATCTCATGCCTCAGCCTCCCAAGTAGTTGCTATTACAGACTTGCACCACAACACCCGGCTATTTTTTGCATTTTTAGTAGAGATGGGGGTTTCACCATGTTGGCCGGGCTGGTCTCAAACTCCTGACCTCTGTTGATCTGCCAACCTCAGCCTCCCAAAGTGCTGGGATTACAGGTGTGAGTCACTACGTCTGGCCTCTAATGCAATATAAAATGAGAATATCAAGTATACCTTAGGAAGACCTGGGGTTTGTGGGTAGGTATGGACTCTTGGACTTTCTGACTGAGATGATCTCTGAAACAAATCCTCTCTTCCGATTCCTGTTCTCCATAATCATGAGATTTTTTTTTCCCAAATTGATGTAAGACATTTGGTAATATATTTAAAGTTTTAAAACTCTAATCACAACATATTAAAAGAAAACGGCACCTGAGTACATCATATTACTAAAAATCAAAGACAATGAAAGGCTTTAAAGCAGCTGAAACAAAGGACAATAGTCATTAATGGTACAAGAAGTAGACCAAAGGGTGATTTTCAGTAGAAACTTTGAATGATGGAAGGCAAAAGAATAACATCCTTAAAGTATTAAAAGTAGAAAATCTCCAAACTGAAATTCCAAACCTGTAGACCTTATCATTCAAAAATAAAAATGAAATAACATATTTGCAGATTGAAAGAAAAAAGTTGAGAGAATTATTACCTGAATACACTAATGGGTGTTCTTCAGACACAAGGAAGATGATACTAGATGAAAAAAGTAAACTGTAAGAATAAATAAATAATGCCAGAAAGGTGAATACAAAGGGAATATAAATGAGTATTAACTGTTTAAAATGAGAACAATAATGGTGTCTTACGGGGTTTATAATGTATATACAATAATATGTATGACAACAATAATACAAAGTGGGGAGGAAAATAGAGTGTCTTGCATTGATTAGGAAATGGTAGCTGTATTAATTTAAGTAATAAGTTAAGAAACCATATAATCTCTAGAACAATTATTGAAGGAATAATAGAAGAATGTAAAAATAAAAATCTAATGGAGCAGGAAAATGAGAAAAATGGATTACTCAAAAGAAGTCAAAAAGAAAGAATTAGGAAACAAAGATGAGACACAGAGAACCAATGGCTGGATTTTACAATTCAACTTGTATATCAGTAATTACATTAAAAAGTTATTTTATCTTGATTTTATGGAAAAATATAACAATTATAAAGTTTTAGGCAACAAACCATATATTTTCAATGTAAAGATATGGCAGAACTAAAAGAAAAAATGTAGAATTCAACAATCATTGGGGGAGGTTGGAGCACTTGTCTCAATAATTGACAGAATCAGCAGTCAAAAAAATTCAAGAGAGACGTAGAAGATCGGACTCACCTGTATGACTTATTTGTACATATAGAAGACTTTATCCAACAACTGCTTAACAATGTTCTATATGTGTGTCAATGGATCACTTATCAAATTGGACCCTATAATAGGCCAGAAAGCAAGACTAAGCAAATTTCAAAAGATTGCAGTCACACAGATTCTGTATTCTTTATATTTTTATATATATATATATATATATGAACAGCTTATTATGTATTTTATTGCCAAAATATATTTATTCCAGAAATTTGAAAAAATTTGAAACCAATAAATCCAAAACCAATTTGAAGTTGGTTTGCCATCCAGAAGTCAATTAATATAATTCTAATCATTGTCACAATAAAGACAAAAATTCATATATCATTTAAATAGAAGTAGAAAAATCATTTGATAAAATTAATGAACTATCATAAAACAATAATAAAAACCTCTCATTGTTTGGAAAAGTAACCCTCCTTAATCTGATAAAAGATATTAACAAATGTCTTACTGCTACCATCATATTTAATCTGGTTAAATATTGAACAATTTTCTATGGAAGCCAAGAATGAAACAACTATATGTATTATCATCACTTTTATTCAACATTGTACTGAAGTCTTATCCAGTGTAACATGGCAAAGAAAAAAATATATATATATAAAGAAAGGAAAGGGAATATTTGAGTTGCACTATTAATGTAAGACATGATTATGCACATATAAAATCTAGAAGAATATACAAATAATTAGAATTAATAAGTATGTTTGACAAGGTCATTGAATATGCAAATATAAGTTTTACTTTCTGTTTATCAGCAACAAAAGCTAAACATTAAATTTAAAAATATTTATAATAATGCCAAAATACCAAATACTTAGTTATAAATTTAATAAAATACATGTAAGACTTTTACTCTGAAATTTAAAAAATCAATTGAAATTTATAAATCATTTTTAAGCATTGAAAAGCCCAGTAATTTTTTTTTTTTTTTTGAGACGGAGTATCTCTCTGTCGCCCAGGCTGGAGTGCAGTGGCCGGATCTCAGCTCACTGCAAGCTCTGCCTCCCGGGTTTACGCCATTCTCCTGCCTCAGCCTCCCGAGTAGCTGGGACTACAGGCGCCCGCCACCTCGCCCGGCTAGTTTTTTGTATTTTTTTAGTAGAGACGGGGTTTCACCGTGTGAGCCAGGATGGTCTCGATCTCCTGATCTCGTGATCCGTCTGTCTTGGCCTCCCAAAGTGCTGGGATTACAGGCTTGAGCCACCGCGCCGGCCCCGAAAAGCCCAGTATTTTTAAGATGCCAGTACCCTCCTAGTTGATCTGTAAATTCAATGTAGTACCTACTAAAGTTACTGTGTGTTTGTGTGTGTGTGTGTGTGTGTGTGTAAATTGACCAACTGAATATGAAATTTACAGGAAAATGCAAAGACCTAGAATAGCCAAAAGTCTTGAACTGAACTAACAAAATTGAAAGTACTTTACCAGATCTCAGGATTAATTTTACAATTACAGTAGGTAAGTCAGTGTAGTATTGGCATAAGAATACTCAAATTCAAATAGAGTGACCAGAAACAAACTCATATGTATATGTGTGTTTGTGTGTGTGTGTCTGTGTTTCCTGATTTATGACATAAGTACTACTGCAATTCACTGGGGAAAGGTTGATGTTTTCTATAAATATTTCCTTATAATTTGACTATCCATTTGAAAACAAACCAATAATATTAAGCCTTACCTCACACCATACACAAAAATTAATTTGATTTACAGAACTGTAAGCAAAAATTAAACATCAAGTTTCTGGAAGAAAACCTAAGAAAATATCTTCATAACTTCGGGATAGGCAAACACTCCTTAAATAGGACACAATAAACATTTACTCAAAAAATAGAATTATTTATTAATATAAATGAATTTTATTAAAATTAAGACCTTTGCCTATCAAAAGATGGCATCAAGAGAATAAAAAGGTAAAGCATAAACCAGGAGAAAAAACTTATAGTGCACTTCCAAAAAAGTATTTATATCCAGAATTGTTGAATAAATCAAAAAGAAAAAGATATTCAAATTCTAAAAAGTCTGACAAAAAATTTAAATTTTTATCTTCCAAGATTTAATTGGTTTTTACTCAAAATTGCTTTGTTATTATTTATAGTATCTTATTCTATTTATATTTTTATAGGCTTCTTTTAATTTTTTGAATAAATGAAAGGTAGTTATTTTATAGTCTGCATTTGCTAATTCTAATATCTGTATTAGTTGCAGGTTTGTTTTAGTTGTGATTTTTTACGTAAAGCCCTCCCTTGCCTACACACAAACAACACACACACACACACACACACACACACCCCAGGAACTTTACCTGTAGATTATTTGAGGCCTGGGCTGAAGCTGAGTTTCTCTAAGAGGGCTTTGCTTCAGTTACCACTTTAAATTAAGTTCCTGGATTCAAATTTTTCAGACTGCCAAGATAGAGTGGATTCAGACTGAAACGTTGGTCATGTAAGGGCTAGCTTGTGGTTATAAAGTCTCAAGGACGATTTTATTATCTTACCACTTACTGCCAAGATCAAGTCAACTAAGATTTCCTGCTGTTCATTTCTGTGTGCTGGGTTTATTTCTCATCTGCTCTTATACTGCTGGGGTCCAGATTTACCTGAAGTCTCCTATGAGAATATTCAGTTGCTTCCCCTTTTATTAAATTGTTCTTCAGATTCCTTCATTTTTTATCAGTCCAGTGATGCGCTAAAGCAAGTAAGTATTTTATACAGAATTTTAATGATTTTAAGTATGAGGGTTTCTGAAGATATTTATTTTGTTACTTGGCTAGAAGCAAGGTTGCATCTTTGCACTAACTTTAAATCTAAATAGGGTTTGGATGAATAGTTGTGTTAGAATATGTTCTTAACCAATACTAAATTTCTTCACCTGATGACTAGTGAACTAATGAAATTTGATAAATGTTGAATAATGACATTGCCCTTAGTTAAATATTGAATAATTAGTTGAAAATACTGCATAGAGATGTAATAAAACTCAAGTGAATGTAGTTGGAGTAAAGAAAATTAAGGAATCTTGTCTTAGGTGAATTCTCCATAGGTTGCTATGTTTACCCATAATTACATGAGGAGAAATGATCTGGTTTTGGATCTAACATTTGACACTAAATCATCAAACACTTTTGCATTAATGTTTTTGATTCTCCCTTGAAGGTAGGAGTTTTGCTATAGATAATTTAATTTTTGATGTATTCTTAAAAATTTTTAAGTAAGTTTTTTTATAGTTTTTTAATTCTTCCAAATCAGAATAAAGGTTTCATTTTTGCTATTTTAATTTTGTAAATAAAAGTATTAAACCACTAGAGTTTTCCCACCTTCTCCATTGAAAGATTGGTAGGTTATTTTCCTACTTAAATTATTCTCTTTTAGAGATTTTATCAAATTTATAACAGTCTTGTCAAACAGAGATTCCCTTCCTCAAGTTTAAAAGAGTCTTTGTTTCAGTAGTTCCAGTTTTCATTGATAGGTGGTTGATAAAGACTCCAGTATATATTTTAAATATAACAATGAAAGTGCCTTTGCTTTTATGTACAGCTAAAATACCTCTGGCACCTACCATGTATAACACACACACACACAAAACTTGGTTTTAGTTTTCTTAGATAACTTTTTTGATTCTAGAATTTTGTGCAAGTAGGAATAGTTTTCTAATTCACAATTTTAGATGCTGAAGTTAACTAAATTCCAATATGAATTTAAAAATAGAAATAATATGTGATTTAAGTACAATGCAGTAAAATGTAAATGGGTATAGGTTTTTGAATAAATGCTATTTTGTTACTCCAGAAGGTGAATTGGATGTCCAGATTTGAGCAAAGAGCAGACTGAAAGTTGGGGAACATTAAATAGAAGTCAAAGAATATGCAAGGTAACATTTTTGTAACAACAAACATAAGCTAATGTTAACTTTTGCTTTGTCAACTAGGTTCACTTTTTCTTTAGAATACTTTTGTTGTTGTTTTGTCACAAGATGGAGTTTGTCTACTGGTTATCTAAGGTTCACAAGTAGTTACAGAAAGTGGCCTAATTTGAGATTTGCCTTGCAAGCCCCGGATTTTGTATGGATGAATCATTCAGCAGAAACTTGGATAGAAGAAGTGATTTGAGAAACAATGTAAGGAGAGAATACAAAATACCTTTATTGCTATCGTTTCGTGTTATAAAACATTAACTTATTTTATAAAAGTGAATTAAATCTTCAGTACACTTCCACTTAAGGCTTTCACATGAACAAAAAGGAAAAAATAATTTCAAAGAAATTTTCATGGAATCCTGAGAGAACTTTAGAAAAAAATAAATATTTCTGGTAAAAAAAATATGTTACCAAGACTTGTTATTGCTATGGGAAGAAGAGCCTATGAAACTAGAACAGTAATACACACTTGATTCAATATGAGCAATAAGTAGGAAAGGCTGTTTTTTCTGTTCTAATTTGTAGTGTTTTGTCTTTTTCACCCATATTTGCTAAATGGGAAACAACAGGGCGCTTCTGGGCATGACCTATAATGGACAAATTCCACACTGATATTTCCCCTAAAATGTAAGTATGTTCATTAGTAAGACCATGTTAGCCCCTGGAAGGGATCCTCTTGAGTCAAGTTTAGCTCAGTTTAGAAACCGGCCATGCCTACAATTAGTTTCAGTCCTTATTTTTTAATGTGATTATTCTTGCATGTGAAGCCAAAGGAACCCAGAATTAGTTGACAGGCTTTTTACTTAAAATGGTTGTCTTTAAAGCAATTTCCCCAGTTAATTTGTTTTACTGCCATCAGTTAAACTGAGGTTAAAAGAAGAAATATCTCCAATAAACTACTGCCAATCAAGCACAATTATCCACTGCTATGGCAGCAATTCTAGACCATAAAAGAACTTCCAATGCTTCTTGAAATAAAAATATGAGAGGATGAAATTATTTTCCATTCAGTCATTATTATCTTCTTTGGATGAAAAGTTTCAATTTCACCAGATTCCTCCGATTTGTTTCTTTTTAGTGTTTTGTTCAAAAGTTGACCCCCACCCCACCCAGATGGTTTCATTTCCAAGAACAAATAAGCATTCCCACTAACCACTGCCGGCAGCTGGGCTTGTTCTTGGGCAGAGGTCTCAGTGCCTGCTTGTACACAATAATTTTTCAAAAGGTAGGAAACCAATTTCTGGCTTAGAGAGAACTTAGGGAAAAGAAAACAAACAAACAAACAAAAAAGCTAAACACAACTTACCTTCTCTTTGACCTATTTATAACATATCTGTGCATTCAGTATGTAAGTCCATTAATACTTTGAGCCCTTAATAAACAAGGGAAGCCCACCCAGCTTCACTGCACATACGCTTATGGGCTCACCTGATTTTAATATAACTAGCCCCCTTTCTGTACTCTCTCCACCACATTGAATGGAAAACTGGACGACTTCTTCACTCTAAAGTTCCACTAGCTCTTTGTGTCTTTTAAGGAGTCATTTACTTTATTGAAACAGTGATTGGAAAAGTGTTTCAGTGCCTGAAAGATTTGCTCTGTTTCAGAGTTTAAACAAGAGGTGGAGGCTTTGCTAAGGCACTGAGGGGAGTATGGCTGTAATGAGCCCATTCTCTCGTTCTCATTTGGGGTTGGCCTCAGTGTTGGCACAGTCTTTCTAAGGAGCATGTGAGTTTTTCACACACTACAGATAGCACCCTTGTCTTCATATTCTGTCTTTTTGCACACATGAGTATATCAGGGACATTTTTATGGAGGCTTCTGCAGTCTCAGCTCATACCAATACAAAAAAAAATACCTTCTTTGGGTGTTGTGGAAGAATAAGAATCTTATTCTTATTCTCCACTCCAGTGGTTTTTCCAGTGGAGTCTGCCACTCTGACCTTCTTTGTAACAGGTGGGAAAAGTTTTCTTTTATACTTTGCCCTTCTTCCACAGAGGTTCAACACCACTGGCAGGACTAGGTGATGAGTGAATGAACTGAAGGTTTCTGGAAAGTGAGTTTGTGTGAGTGAAGACAAAGGAATATGAGCCATTGTGATGTCCTGGCAATCTCTCATGCTTGGGTCTTTTGCTGTTCTATGTTCCCAATATTTTGGCATCGATTCATTCAGGAATGTCTAATTGGCAGAACATGTTGTATACACGGATTGTTTTGGTTTATTTTTGGCTACAGTATTTATGATACTTACTTCTCCTCCTATTTGTAAGAATTCAGCTCGAAGAAAGACAGTCAATGAGGCTTGTCTGAGGAGTTGGCCACAGAGGATCCCATATTCTAGACCAGTTTCTGCCACATGGTGGGCTGCAAAATAGGCCTGTGGATTGGACAGTCTCTTTTGTGTTGCTCTATAATACCAACTGCTCTTTCAGGCTTTAAGTCCCGTAACTCTCAGATAGTGTCACTTAAGACTTAGGCTAACACTAAAGGTCTGGGGCCTTCTACTTAAGCAAGAAGACAACAAGAGAACTTAGATCAGTGCTAGGTGAACTTCCATAGCACTACATGATATAGTTTGGATCTGTGTCCCCACCAAATCTCCATCAAATTGTAATCCCCAGTGTTGGAGGTGGGGCCTGGCAAGAGGTGATTAACTCATGGGAGCGGATTTCTCATGAATACTTTAGGATTCTCCCTCTTGGTACTGTCCCTGTGATAGTGAGTTCTCATGAGATCTGTTCGTTTAAAAGTGTGTGGCACCTTCCCCTTCTCTCTCTCCTGCTTCTGCTCCCGCCAGCTAAGAAGCCTGACCCCCTTCACTTTCTGCCATGATTGTAAATTTCCTTAGGCCTCCCTGGAAGCCAAGCGGATGCCAGCACCATGCTTCCTGCACAGCCTGCAGAACTGTGAGCCAATTAAACCTCTTTTCTTTACAAATTACCCTGTTTCAGGTAATTCTTTATAGCAATGTGAGAATGGACTAATGCACAACTGGTGTCAAATTTTCCTCTAATTTGGTCTTGAGGTCTCGCTCTCTGGAGAGTGACTATAATTCTAGCCCTGACCTGATGGCTCCAGGGGAGGTGGTCGTGGATGTTTACAGAATGCCTTCCATGGGATGCTCCTTTATCCTGGTGGATGGCCTAATACCTAAGTGTCTAACCTCTGATCAGGTGTTTCTCTTACAGGAAACTTGTTTATACTAGCAGGTGCCCTTGAAGCTCTTGGCTGGCCTGTGTTCAGTTTATTCCAACAAAGATAGCCACTCTCTAGGAGGGCCCTGAGCAGGAGTAGAGTTGTGCTCGGGTGTGCCCAACAGGTGAGATGCAAAGAAGGCCACACAACAAAACACATGAAATAACACAAATGGTGTATTACTTAACAGATTCAGAGAGAAGATGGCAGCACACTTTGCAGGGCCAATGTGAAGGGGAGAACGGGGACACTCGGCTCAACCAGAAGGTGAGAAGCAAATGAGAGAGAAAGAAGGACTGTGGTGCAAAGTCTTCACTGGGGTCCAGGGCATTACCCAAGCAGATTACCTGCAGGGAGTTCTAATTAGTTGACTTACAGCAAGCAGGCACAAGTTTTGTGAATCACTGTGACCTGTCTGAATAGTCCATGCAAGGTGTGGGGATCAGTGGGGTGAGTCAAGAGAATTGTATCCATCTGTCCTTAGGGAGGTGGTTTTACTGGGAGGTGGTTGTCTAAGGCAGATATCTGGATTGATCCTATTGAAAATTGGGAGGAGTTGAAGAACGGGAAACTGTGTTCAAAAGTGACTAAGCTCTACTTTTGTTATGAGAAAGTACAACTCTTATTCAAAATTACAAGAATTCATTCCAACCAGTCACTCTAGGACCTTGGTATTCTAGCCCTCCAGGACTTGAGTTTGCCTTTTCTGCTGGCTTTTCCTTTTTGTCCTTAGGTCTCCATTCACCAGGCTCCTAATTGGTTCTTCTAGTCCTTCCACTGAATGAAGTTCCACCTCTGAACTCCAGTCATCTTGTGACTTTGTATACATTATCATGGAAAATCTCCTGTGAAACTACATATGTACAGTTCAACTTGAAACTTTAAGGTTGATTGACTGCATTTTTTTGGCTCAAGCCACCACTGCTGAATAAATGAAATTCTAGGTACCAGAATGTGAAATGCCTAACAGTTCCTGTGTACGCATGTGTTTTTCTCTTTTAATTGATATCCTGACTTTAGACCAACTTCAGACTTGCATCTATTGGACAAATAACCCTGATGCTCTCATTTTCTTTATCCTTAGTCCTGGAGAGGGGTGAGGAAGGGAGGAGAGTAGGTAGGAGAGAGGCTTTTGTGAACTTTTAGCTTACCCCCTCCTAAACCCTTCTGCTCCATGCCAGTACTGTCCAAGTAAGCTTCATACTGGCTTTCTAAAACCTCCAGAACATAGAAGAGGCAGAATAGCATAATGGTATTCACTCTGGAGCCAAAGGTCTTGATTGACTCTGACTCTGAGACTTCGAAAATTATTTATTCTCATTCTGTGTAAAAAGGTTCTTAGTAAAAACCCTGCTGATAAAACTGTTGGAAGCCTGGAAGAACAGTCTTCTCTTTCATCTGGAACAACCCACTAAAACACATTTTTAATCTTTTCATTGTAAATATTTCATTTCTGTTTAGTGGATCTCAGATTTTCCATATTCTGATCAAAATTATCAAATTCTTCAATGGCAGGCAATTCTACACTCCTATATCATATATTTAGATATTTTTAAAATTATTATGTATTCCTATAATAATAATGGTAACTATTATTCTAACTTTTTATTCTGCTTTGTACAATGCGTGACAGGTAGCTATTCAATGACTACCGATTAACTGATTATATATAAGCATAAATCAATTAACTAGTTAATCCACTCTGGATTCAGTAATTCGGTAGTCAATGTGAAATCTCAATCTAATGATCATCAAATTATATCTCAACCTATCTCAGTCTAAAGATGTTGATCATAGTTTCTGTCCCTAAAACTTCCAAATCTGCCTGGAAGCATTGGTGACCCCTAATGAGCCTCTTTTTGAATTATAGAAGTAAGAAACTGCACAGGTTTCAGGACAAATTATCCACCAACCACAAAGAATGGAAATAAAGAGAAAATCAGATTTGAGTTGTTATGCTTCTGATCGAAAAATCAGTAACAGAGGAAAGCTTAGTGTTTTATAGGAGCACAGATGTGCATTAGATTTTGTATAGCCATGCTATCAGAGAAGCAGAGGTAGGTCATGAAATGAACTGCAAATGATAAGAGTTTCGTCAGTCAAAGGGAAGCGCATTCCAGGCAAAAGAAATAGCAAGTATAAACAATGAATTTGTAAAATTTACAGAATTAATCTCCTAACTAGTGATACAATTCTTCTTAGACTTTGTAAACTTTTGTAGAATGCTTTGTTAAAATTTCTTAAAGTTATATTTCATTCACTAGCATTAAAAAAGTACTTTAATTAATTAATCTATGTCACTTCTTCAATATTAAGAGTAGATATTTTCTCATAGAAATGTTGCCAGTATCCTGCTGAGTTTAGCCACCTGTCACCCACTTTCTCCTTGTGTTCAATCACACATGCCTGTGAAATGTCTAACAGTGATTTTGCCCTAATGAGAGGAAATCCATAGAACGTTTACTCAAATAAACGAACTTTACACAACTATGGGAGATAATTAGGTACAGGTCTATTTTCACAGGCTTTGTGAATCATATTGGAAACGAGAAGGAGTGAAAGGGCCAAGAATCAATTTTGGAACTTCTTGGTATTTGAGGTCTAGGATTGGGGAGTGGTTGGGAGTCAGGACCAGAGTGTATACTGGACTTGGGAACTCTGGGGTGTCAGAGGTCAGTTGGCGTTTCACTTGCACCCATGTTCCCCGGGGGAAAAATGTCAGGTGAGTTGGGGTTCACTGTCAGACTCTCAGAGCACCAAAAGTAAGACTTTAGAACACTTTAAATTCCACTAGAGAGTAAATATATATATGTATTTTATATATAGAGAGATATATATAAAATGTTTATAGATAATATATGATATATAATAATTAAATGATGTATTACATAATAAATTTACTTTCTACATATATTACCTATAATATATAAACACATACATTACATATAATATATAAAAACTACAAACATATATTGCATTATATATTGTGTGTGTGTATATATATGTATTACTAAATACAACTTAAATACAACTCTAAATACAACTGAAATACTGACATACTTATTTGTGATTGTGGTCTACAGTTTTACCATTAATGGAAAGGAAAAGTTTGAGTATAAGACACTTAGGTTTTCTCCATTCCAGTCTTATCTTTGAAAATCTCCATATTATTAAAGACACAAAATTATTATCTGAACAGAGACTACAGCAGGATAGTGATCATGTGTGTGTGATGGCGACCATCCTCATCCCTTCTCCTGCTTTATTGTTCTGCCACATGACAAATGATATTATCCTGTTTGATTCTAGTTTTCCTCCCTTTCTAGAATAAAGTTCCATGAATTTTTTTTTTAATTTTCTTTTTTTTTGTCCACTGCTGCATTCCCACTTCCTAGAATAGTGCCTGGCATATGTTAAGTCCCTGATAAGGTTTTATGGAATTAATGATGAATATATATTAATAGTATGTGTGGCTGGGCACGGTGGCTAGTGCCTGTAATCTCAGCACTTTGGGAGGCTGAGGTGGCAGATCACGAGGTCAAGAGATCGAGGCCATCCTGGCCAAAATGGTGAAACCCTGTCTCTACTAAAAATACAAAAATTAGCTGGGTGGTGTGTGCCTGTTGTCCCAGCTACTTGGGATGCTGAGGCAGGAGAATCTCTTGAACCTGGGAGGCAGAAGTTGCAGTGAGCCAAGATTGTGCAACTGCACTCAAACCTGGCGACACAGTGAGGCTCTTATCTCAAAATAAATAAGTAAATAAATTAATAAATAAATAGTGTGTGTGTGTGTGTGTGTGTGTGTGAGAGAGAGAGAGAGAGTGTGTATGTATATGTGTTAAAGGTTGATGGAAGCTCATTACAAAAATCACCAAGGTTATATATGTCCTTGTCTCCAGGTTCCACCCCTCCCTTCCACAGCACTGAACCATCAAAAAAGGGCTGACAGAGGAACAAATTGCTTGTAATTATTTGAAATATAAGAGAACCTGCAACATGATGATAGACAAACTCAGATACATAATTTATGATATACATTACAGTTCCATTTTGTTTCTTGTTAAAGTTGATGGACTAAGAGTGAAAGAAAACTATCAGAGCCTAAAAGAAAAAAGAGGAGGAAGGAGGAAGAGGAGGAGAAGAAAAGGAAGACAAAAAGAGAGGAGAGGAGAGGAGAAGAGAGGAGAGGAGAGGAGAAGAGAGGAGAGGAGAGGAGAGGAGAGGAGAGGAGAGGAGAGGAGGGGGGAGTAGCAAAAACTTTCACACAGAGTAGAGAGGCAGCTGATGGGCAGACAGTCAGGTTGGTAGGTTATTGCAATTTGTACACATACTTAGATTACTTGATGACATTGGTAATAAAAAAGACAGCTTTAATTTCAGAATCAAGCAGCTGTTGGATCTTACCAAGAAAACTGGAGATACAGGTGCAGGTACTTCTCCATGCCCCAGTTTACCTTGGGTGTCCCTATTCACGCAACACCAGCCAATAGCCTCATTAGGCTGTATATACTTCAAGGATGATTTCTTTTGTATGTATTCCCTATATGCAACGTTCCTCAAAAACATGTCTGTATTTTCTCACCAAACTGTATTTTGTTTTTTTCCTGGGGGAATTCCCTCCCTTTGTGCTCAGCTTGTGCTCCTCTGAGTTCCCAGAACCAGCTTCCCTTCTCCTTTGTTCGATTTAATAACTGCCTGACTTCCCATGAGCTAACTTTCTATTTCTACCTCTTGCACAAAGCCTTGCTTTTGCCCACCAGTTTGCAGAGCCTTCAGCCTTCCTCTTGGTCTCCTGTGGCACCACAGTGTGTTCCTCTCAGTTCATCATTTACCGGTAGTCTGCTCTACAACATCCCGGTCAGGATTTATGGGTCTTCTCAGCCAGATTGCAAGTTTCTGAATGGCAGGGATAAATGAAGTTCCCTATCTTTTATAAAAATGATTCCTATAACACAT
Source organism: Theropithecus gelada (assembly GCF_003255815.1). NCBI lineage: Eukaryota > Metazoa > Chordata > Mammalia > Primates > Cercopithecidae > Theropithecus > Theropithecus gelada. Next base: position 77,060,712 of record NC_037676.1, read on the forward strand.
CAAATGATTTGTTGTATCCTCAACATATATTTGATGAATAAATGAATGAGTGAGGGAAGATCAGTTTTGAGCACCATCCGAGAGAAAATCTACCACTTCAAGATAGGATTATGCTTTGCTTTCTGGTATTAACACTTCAAGTGGTGATGTCAAAGTTTGGGGTGTGCTACAGTTTAAATGTATTCCCTCCAAAGTTTATGTTGAAAGCTAATACCCATTGTGGTGGTAATAAGAGGTGGGGCGTTTGGGGGAGTTGATATGTTGTGACGGTTCCATTTTCATGAATAGATTAATGCCTTACAAAAGCACTGAAGGCATCCAGCTTTGGCTCTTTTTGCCCTTCTCCTCTTCGTCATATGAGGACATAGCATTAGTCCGCTTGTCTTTGTTCTTTCATTCTTTGGCCATGTGAGGATGTGGCAAGATGTCCCTCACCAGACACAAAACCCGCCAGTGTTTTGATCTTGGACTTCCCAGCCTTCAGAATTGTAAGATAATAAATTTCTATTATTTGTAAATTACCCAGTCTCAGATATTTGTTATAGCAGCACAAATGAACTAAAGCAGGGTGTATATGCTGGAGTTGGGGGAGGTGTTGTGATAGCACCCTCTTCCCTGGTGAGAGCACCAGAAGGAACAAGGAATGGAGTTACCATAGTCTTGTAAGTCCTGGTGCAGCAGCAGAGGAGTAGAATATGGTCCTAACTGTCTTGACAAAACTAGTCACTACAACACCTCTTCCGCAGAGGGAATGCAAGAGCAACCTCAAGAGAGAAATAGATAGAGGGGAGAAGAAACTAGAGAATTTAGGAACAAGTGTGTGGGAGCTTGAGCCAAACACCCGACCTACAGTCTGGATGTTTAACTCCTCCAATTCCAGTAGGTATTGGGGAAAGTAAAGTTATTTACAAGTGGCTGGTCTTTAGTAACCAAAGCGGTTTACTATCTGATAATTAATAGTTAATATTTATTGAGCACTTACTGTGTGCTTGGTTCAGCTCAAGGCTCTTAAATATATTATATATATATAGGTAACATTGTATAATTTTGCTCATTTTCAAGATAAGGAAACTGAGGTACAGAGATAATAAGTTACTTGCTTAAGGTTAAATAACTGGTAACTAGCAGAAGCAGCATGTGAACTCAAGTCAGAACAGAAAATCTATTACTCTGAATGTAGATTTAAAATGTGCTAGAAAGCTAACTCTGGAAAACACAGTGACAAATAAATGGCAATTAGATGGTAATCTACTTCTCCTCTTGGTTTTTCAGTCCTGCTCTACCAGATTTCACGGTTAATGCCAAACTATAAACTTTAGGGATAGGCAAAACTATTGGTAGTTAGAATTCTGCAAATAGCCTGACTTTTCTTTTTTTTTTTTTTTTTTATGTTTTGGGTTTGGCAAAGCCTCCTAATTCATTTTGCCAAGCCATTTGCTCCTTAATGTTTAAATCCCAGTGTATTTCAACGGAAATATAATATGTATGCTCTGATTCATTTACACTTAAGTCATCAAAACTTCATTTGGTAAGAGTTACCTTACAGCCAAAGCCCTTTTCTCTGAGGAAGACATGCTTCCCTGACATCCAACAAGCAACCAACGGACCAGGCTCAGGATGTCTTCTAACATTTAGTAAAGAAAGTTAAAGTGAATTCTAAAACTGGAAAGCAAATCAACTACTGGGTTAATTTGCAGTGGCCACATCACTGGGAAAACCGCAAATGGACCATGGCCTTGTTTGAACCTGTGACCTATGGTGTTTTCTATTGATGCTTAAGTAAGAAAAGAAACAGTGTTAAAAAGAAGTATAGTCTGGGCGCGGTGGCTCACGCCTGTAATCCCAGCACTTCGGGAGGCCGAGGCAGGTGGATCACCTGAGGTCAGGAATTGGAGACCATCCTGGCCAACATGGTGGAACCCCATCTCTACTAAAAATACAAAAATTACCCAGGCGCGGTGATGGGTACCTGTAGTCCCAGCTACTTGGGAGGCTGAGGCAGGAGAATCGCTTGAATCTGGGAGGCAGAGGTTGCAGTGAGCGGGAATCGTGCCCCTGCACTCCAGCCTGGGCAACAAGAACAAAACTCTGTCTCAAAAAAAAAAAAAAAAAAGGAAGTGTATAAAAAGAAGCATTTTCATACAAAAGACTTGATTTGTGTTCAAATCTACCTGAAATGTAATCAGTTGTAAGGTAACTTAACTGTCCAAAATCAGACCCTTCCCCAAAACATCAAATTAATAGTTAAGTAAATGTTTTAAAAAATTGCCTTAAAATGTACAGAGAAAAAATGTATTCTTTTCACACTTAGAGACTCAAAAACAATGTCAGATTCTAAAATTCAAAGTACTTTGGTTTATCCAAATAGTTGTCTAAGAATGACAATGGACATATTTTTCCTATTTTGTCTCAAATGAATACACAGGTACCTATTTTAATCCTATTAGGATATTAATCTTAAAAAAATCGATTGAGGTGAGCTCACTCCTGTTTATAAGACATCATTATAATTAGAATAAGAAAACTTAAAGAAGCATTAAATGACCAGACATTTTCATTTTCATTTGAAAATTCAGACATGGGGAAGTATTTATTTTTTAGAATGTAATTGTACAAAAGGAACACATGTCATTTATTACATGTATCTTTCAGTAAAGGAAAAAAAATATGTCTGAGATTAATGACATGCAGGTTCCTAACCTAAGTTTCTGAGAGTTAGAGAAGGCCTCAGAAGATTTCAGCCCCAAGCTCTGCTGTCTCACGGCTCCTCGGGGGTTTCAGTGGATAGTAAAGGTCCACATCTCCTCTCAATTCTGCAAACCTTCCTGGAGTGGCTTCATCATCCAACATCACCACCCCTGGGGTTGGCCTGAATTGGCACAGAATCTAGCATTCCCTTTCCAAGGAGCCCAGTGCCTACCAAACCTCAGCCACTCTTCTCGTTTTTCCTGTCCTCCAGTGCAGGGTTATTGTACAGTCCGGGTGGTGGTGAGGACAGCTAACTTTAACTATCATGGAGTTTTTTAAAAAATTATTTTTGTCTTTGGCTCAGTTAGACATTTGAGAAACAAGAATTCAGTTCAGTTATCTGTGCTCTGCTGTCGTCCCTTCACTGAGGCTGTGAAAGTGTAGCTGCTGCAATGAGGAGAAGCTGAGGTGTAGTTGGAATGCTAACAGGAGAAGCGTGACTTCTCAGCTTTATCCCATCGCTTTGATTATTGTTGTTATTATTTTATCTCCCATCAAATGTAAGGTTTATGAAAACAGGGGCTTTACTTGCTTCCATTGTTTCTGAAACTGCCTGACATAAAAAGGACTCAATATATTTGGAAAAAAGATTAATAAGTAAGTAAATAAATAAATACAGAGTTGGTCAATACCTAATCATGCACACTGACTTTTCAGTTTTCTATTTTCTTTAGGTCAAAAATAAGTTACTAATTAAATAATTCATGCCTTAGCTTATCCGTGCTGCTATAACAAAATACCATAAACTAGGTTATTTAAATAAATAAATCTATTTCTCACAGTTCTAGAGGGTAGGAAAGCAAAGATTGAGGTACCAGCAGATTCAGTGCCTGGTGAGCACCCACTTTGTGGTTCATAGATGGTACCTTCTCGCTGTGTCCTTACATGGTGGAAGGGGCAAGGAGTCTCTCTCTCAGGCCTCTTTTGTAAGGACACTGACCCCATTCACAAAGACTCTACTCCCATGACATAATTACCCAAAGGCCCTCCCTTCTAATACCATCATTTTGGGATTTAGGATTTCAGCATATGAATTTTGTGGGGAACACAAACATTCAAACTATCGCAAGTTGTATATTACTTTTTATGTCCTTGGGGGTTGCCTCCTTTACTTCTCCCTCTACATGAATAGACTTTATCTTTTAGATTAATTTTAGGTTTAGATTAGTAAAAAGCACAAAGAGTTACCATGTACCTCCTCATTCCACACAGTTTCGCTTATGCTGGAGTACAGTGGCGCAATCTTGGCTCACTGCAGCCTCCATTTCCCAGGCTCAGGTGATTCTCCCACTTTAGCCTCCCAAGCAGCCAGGACTACAGGTGTGTGTCCTCATGTCTGCTAATATTTTGTATTTTTGTAGAGATGGGATTTCATCATGCTGCCCAGGCTGATCTCTAGCTCCTGAGCTCAAGCCATCCACCCTCCTCAGCCTCCCAAATTGCTGGATTACAGGGGTGAGCTAATACGCCTGACTAGTTTCCCCTATTATTAACACCTTGCATTACTGTGGTACAGTTATTACAGTCGATGAGTCAATATAAATTATTATTATCTAAAGTCCATCATTTACATTGGAGATCCCTCATTGTGATGTATATTCTATGGGTTTTGACAAACGTAAAATGACATGTATCTACTACTACAAAATCAAACAGAGTAGTTTCACTGCCTGAAAAATCCTTTGTGCTCCACCTCATTATCCCTCCCTCACTCCAACCCCTGACAACCACTCATGATTTTAGTGTCTTCACCGATTTTCTTTTTCCAGAGTGTCGTGTAGTTGAAATCATACAGTATGCTTGCTTCCAAGTTTTAGCAATTATGAACAAAACTGCTATAAACATTCATGTGCAGGTTTTTATGTGAACATATGTTTTCAACTCGAATACCTAGCAGTGCAGTGACTAGGTCATATGGCAAGAGTATATTTCATTTTGTGAGTAACTGCCAAAATGCCTTCCCAAAGTGCCTTCTTTACTGTATAATGGTTACTTATTATTTAAATGCCTTCTAATTCACTTGTAGGATAGTAATTAGAAAATGTTAACTTTCATGTCTCACTCTTTTTTTCTTTGTGAATTGCATAATTATGTGTGTGTGTCATAGTGTGTTTCACAATGGGAATGATGCACTCACAGCCCCCATGCCCTCCATCTTCCCTCTCCTCTTTTCTCTTTCCCTGTACCTCAGCTGGAAAATTAACAAGTATTTTAAATTTATTGCTAATAATTAGGGAGAAGCATTAGAAAAGTATAAGTGAAACTGTTTCATAGTTGATTACTTGTCTATTTAATAGCTGCTTGGTTTAATTTATGGTTGCAGAACATATTATAATTATTAAACTATTAGCATTTCGTTGAGCCTGAAATAGCAATTGTGCTTATTCAACATTTATTCAGTAGCTACTTATTGATTTCCTACAATGTGTCACACATTACATATTTGTTCATCCTCTGATTAATGAGATTAAATGTTAGATTTTTGTAGGACCCTTTGTTATGCCCCCTGCAAAGCAAAACTACTGATTGTCATAAATAGGGATACAGGCTACTTGACTAGCTCAAAATGTAGTGTTTTATATGTGCCTCTAAGCATAGATAACATTCTAGTCTCTAATTAGCATAGGAACATTTCTTTTGTGGGTTACATTCATTTTTCATATGGAATACCACGTAGCCTTTTTCAGTGGCATTCAATTATGTGCTGTGCAAAACTGAGGATTTTCTTTGGGAAACTTCCTCCACTCTTGCTCTGTTGTTTTGCTTCCTCAGGTCACTCCTCTGTGACTTGTGTTGGCCTCTCTTCCTCTGCCTGCTTTTTAAATATTGCGTTTCCCATATTTCCTGTCTTAGTACTTCTATTCTCTCTCAAGATGATCTTACCCATTCCTCCAAATGTTGCTACACATTATAGAATCACTAACTTTGTTTTTAACCTGTAGATTCTCCCTCTTTCTCATCCTCTATACTGCAATTACAACTGCTTCTGAACGTGTATCTCTGGAGTTCCTGCAAATGGCACATATTTAACTGGTCTAAAGCTTAACTCATCACCTTCCTCTAAATATATTAGAAAATATTCACTAGTATGGATGCACATATTTTAACTTATTGATGGGCATTTCAATTGTTTCCCATTTTTGTTACTAAAAAAATTCTTAAATGAATGTTGAAATGTACAATGTGCATTTATTTACAGGTTCGATTTATAGAAGTAACATTATTAAGTGGAAGGTGTTTACATTTAAAAGTTTAATGGGAAAAAGCATAAAAAAGCCCATGTGGGATAACATGCCACCCCACTCCAACTAAAAGAAAAAAAGAGAAAAATTAATAAGTATTACTTAATTCATCTCCAACCTACCTCCATACTCTGGACAAAATATTATTTTTATGGTTTTATGGTATATTTGACTATAGAAAAATAATATTCCATTATAGATTTAGCTTATATTTTTCATCTTGTGGGTAGTTTTTTACATTTATTTAAAATAACTTTAAATGTTTACCCTTTTTCCTATTTGGTTGTTAGTTGTTGTTTTCACTTTGCATAACCTGTTTGATCATTACATATATTAACTCTTTGAAACCTTTAAGAATACCTTTTTCACAGTATTTCATTTATATTTTGCAATTCGTTTTGGCTTTTTTTCATATAGTGTTTGTTAAATTTTTATGAAATAAGATTTATTTTACTCTATTTTAATAGCTTTGGTATCAGCGTTGTACTGGATTTATGAAAGAATGTGAAAGTTTTCCTATTTTTCAATATTCTGACATAGTGTAAATAATATGAGAGTTACCTATTTTTAAAACCTTGGTAGGAATTATATATCTTGCTCTTAGGGTCTGTTATTTTTAGAGGAAGTAGGTTTTTAAATACTTTGTCTATATTTGTTGGTATCTTTACATTTTCTAGCTCTTGCTGCACAGTTTTGGAAAAAACCTTTCACCTTAATTCAGACTTCCAAATATAATTGCATACTTTTTTGAACCAAACAATATCTTATATTTCTTTTCATTCTTAAGCATTTGCATTTCCTCACTGATTATCATTTGGATTCTGTGAATTTGTGATGTCTTTATTTGTTTAAATTAACTATGTTTTTAATTTTTTGACATTTTCAAAAGATCTGCTCTTGGAATTACTATATATTTAATGCTATTAAAATTCATTAATTCTTTTTTTTTTTTTTTGAGATGGGTCTCATCCTGTCACCCAAGCTGGAGTGAGGTAGGGGATCATATTTCAGAGCAGCCTGAATTCCTGGGCTCAAGCATTCCTCCCACCTCAGTCTCTTGAGTAGCTGAAATTACAGGAACATGCCACCACAACAGGCCAATTTTTCTATTATTATTATTATTATTATTATTATTACAACAGGCCAATTTTTCTATTATTATTATTATTGTTATTATTCTTTTGTAGAGATGGGATTTTACCATGTTGCACAGGCTGGTCTTGAATTCTTCTATGCTTTTGGTTGATTTTGTTATTTTTATCAATCTTTATTTAAAATCATATTTATCTTTTATACTTCTTTTATTAATGTAAATGAGTAAAGCTATTTATTTCCTCTGATTTTTCTGTATCTATTAGATTTTAACAGATAGGGTTTCCATTGTCAAATTCCATGTATTTCTCACTTTATTCCCACATTGACATGGTATTTAAGAAAGTATTTTATTTAAAATTTCCAGGTGAAAGGTTATGTATTGTCTATTTTAACTCATTTTGGTATTGATTCCTACTTATATTTTTTTACGGTCAGAAGAATATTTACACCATTTCTACTCTTAAAAAAAATGACTGTGTTCTAGGCTGGGTGTGGTGGCTCAAGCCTGGAATCTCAGCACTTTGGGAGGCCAAGGTGGGTCGATCACCTGAGGTCAGGAGTTTGAGACCAGCCTGATCAACATGGTGAAATTCTGTCTCTACAGAAAACACAAAAAATTAGCTGGGTGTGGTGGCGCAAGCCTGTAATCCCAACTACTCAGGAGGCTGAGGAAGGACAATCACTTGAACCTAGGAGGCGGAGGTTTCAGTGAGCCGAGATTGTCATTGAACTCCAGCCTGGGTGACAGAGCAAGACTCCATCTCCAAAAAAATAAATAAACAAATAAAAGTCCATGTTCTTTATGACCAATTTTTAACAGTCTCTTTTTGTAACTTTTGAGTCAACTCTCGATTTTGCCCCCAACCCCTTTTCCTTTCCTACACCAAGGGATGTGTGGGAGAATTACGATGTGTCCTGAAATAATGACAGTAGGGTATCTGATATGTGTGTCACCATTTGTTCTTTCTGACCTTCAACAAGGTAAAGATTTGTCCTCTAAGTCTTCACCATTAGCCTTGGTCTATTAGTTTTAGTGCATTTTGCTGGAATTTATAGTCTTCTCACGGCCTCTACTTGCTTCACTCACATACACTTTCATCTTTCTCATAACCACTAAAGGATCTAATTGAAAGTGACTTGTTTAAATACCAAATGTTTTCACTTATAAGTGGGAGTTAAATGATAAGAACACATGGACACATAAAGGGGAACAACAGACACTGGGGCCAATCGGAGGGTGGAGGATAGGAGGAGGAGAGGATCAGGAAACAAATAACTAATGGGTACTAGGCTTAATACCTGGGTGACGAAATAATCTGTACGACAAACTCCCATGAAACAAGTTTACCTAAATAACAAACCTGCACATTTACCCCCAAACTTAAAAGAAAAAAAAAGGAAGTGATTTGTTTATTGAAATTGGGTTACTCAACATATATACTGAGAGAGATGGTGAGGAGATATATACAACAAATAGAAACATAAATGCATAGGATGGATGGATAAGTAAATTAAAATAAGTATGGATCCATGTTAGCAATTAATGTCAATGCACTGATATTCAACATGGCCCTGGAGTCCCAGAGTAGCTAAGTCTGTGGGAGGAATCTAGAGCATGGGCCTACAGACTTCAGCTTAGACCAGCAAGTTGCACAAAAAACACTGGGTAATTCTAAAACACTTTCAGCAAAGTGTGGAAATAGTTTTAAGGACCAGTTGAGGAGTAAGCTTTCCCTGAGGAAAGGAGGATGAATAACATGTGGGTCTAAGACATAAGGATTGTTGCAGGACTATGGACATTGGCAGCAGATTGGGATTGAGGCTACTGTGCAAGACAGGAAGGTACAAGCTGAGGCCAGCAGGGACGGATGAGTACCAGAGAACGAACACAGCTCTCTCAATGCCAGAACAATTCACAAGCCACCCTGCCTACCTCTGCTTCCTCACTAACTATCCTTTTAACCAGGATCCTACCTCACTCCCTTGTCCTGGAAATAGGGGAAAGAGAAGGGAGAGCAGGAAACAAATCCATGAGGAGTTCTAAGTTATATGCAGTTATCCAAAGGACATTGGATATATATCCATTATTATATATTTGCAGTTATCCAAAGGACACTGAGCTCTAATAGGATCTGATTGAATTACATTAAAGTAGCAAGGTTACATTTTCTGTTACAACTGGAATTGATGTCTTATGAACAAAGTGACTTTTCAGATATTGAGATATAAACAGAACTGCTTTTCACACATGTGACTTTCTGACTGTTTAAAGTACATGCCCATGTCACCCCTCTGGATGTGTGACCCACTTTGGAAAAATGCATGTTCTGTTGATTATTTCAAAAATCTGCAGCAATGGAATTACAGTAGTCCCTCCCTCTTTATCCACAAGGAATATGTTCCAAGACCCCCAGTGGATGCCTGACAGCATGGACAGTATTGAATTCTATATAAATATTATGTTTTTTTTCTATACACATCAACTTTGCTAAAGTTTAATTTGTAAATTAGGCACATAAGGGATTAAAAACAATAACCAATGATAAAACAGAAGAATTACAACAATATACTGTCGTAAACACTATGTGAATTGATCTCTCTCTGTCTCTGTCTCTCTCTCTCACTCTCTATCACTTAAAATATTCTATTGGCGGGCCGAGCGCAGTGGCTCACGCCTGTAATTCCAGCACTTTGGAAGGCCGAGGTGGGCGGATCACAAGGTCAGGAGATCGAGACCATCCTGGCTAACACGGTGAAACCCCGTCTCCACTAAAAATACAAAAAATTAGCCGTGCGTGATGGCGGGCGCCTGTAGTCCCAGCTACTCAGGAGGCTGAGGCAGGAGAATCACGTGAACCCAGGAGGTGGAGCTTGCAGTGAGCCGAGATCATGCCACTGCACTCCAGCCTGGGTGACAGAGTGAGACTCAGTCTCAAAAAAAAAAAAAAAAAAAAAAATTCCTATTGGCTGGGCGCGGTGGCTCATGCCTGTAATCCCAGCACTTTGGGAGGCTGAGGCAGGTGGATCACAAGGTCAAGAGTTCGAGACCAGCCTGGTCAATGTGGTGAAAACCTGTCTCTACTAAAAAAATACAAAAATTAGCCAGGTGTGGTGGCATGCATCTGTAATCCCAGCTACTTGGGAGGCTAAGGCGGGAGAACTGCTTCAATCCGGGAGGCAGAGCTTGCAGTGAGCTGAGATTGTGCCACTGCATTCCAGCCTGGGTGACAGAGCAAGAAAAAAAAAATCCTATTGTACTGTACTCAGCCATTTCCATCTCCAAAAAAAAAAAAAAAAAAAAAAAAAAAAAATCCTCTTGTACTGTACTCACCCATTTTCAGACTGAGGTTGACTGTGAATATCTGAAACTATGCAAAGTGAAGCCATGTATAAAGGGATGACAACTGTATCTCCTCCACTTTTTTCTAGTCTCAATTTTATGGGTCACCAATGTCTCAGTCTCTCTTGTTAGAAAGCTTGGAATTATACTAGAATATTCCCTCATTCTTCACATCCAATCTTTCATGAAGTTTTATCTCACAAATATTTTCCAAATATAACCTTTATCTAAGGTCTCTGTGACCGTCATCCTGTCTCAAAACTTTGTAACCGCTACTCACTATTCTCCCTTCCAAAACTTTTCTTCTTCTCCCATCTGGTGCTAGGTATCTTTCCAAAAAAATAAATTTAATTTTCTTTCTCCTCTATTTGCAACCCAAGATTGCTTTTTTCTGACCACAGTGTAAAGTTCCAGCAACTCACCATGATGTTGAAGGCCTGTCACCACCTGCCTGATGACTGGTCTCCTCCATCAACACCCAAGGATCCCACACAGAAAACTTCTCATCATTCCTCATCTGCAAAACATATTAATATTTTCTGACAACAGGGCTGTCTGGCTGACGAGTTCTACAAAGCAGATCATCTGCACTGTCTGTTCCATTTATTTAATAGTTAGCCCATGTGATCTGAAGTTTTGTAGATTTACTAAAATAAATTTTTGTTTTTATTAGAGTAATATAGACATTTCATTAAAAAGACAAGCATTATTGAAAGGTTCCTGTTAAAACAGACCAAGAATAAGACAAACAGCATCCTTTCAGTCCTGCTCCACAGAGGAAACCACTTTTAACTCTCTTCTCTGTTTGTTGTTATTGATCTTCATTCTTATAACAATGCTGGATAACTGTGATGAAACCACTGTCTTTATCTGCGTCATTGCAAAATAATAATCACAACATTTTTTATTCAATGATGATCCAATACTTTACTATAATGTTAATGTTCAAATTAATGCTGGAAAATACATGATCACCTTTTACTTTTTGTGAAATTACTTCTGTTTTCTTTTGCTTTGTTTTTGATGTACTTAAAATTAATTTTTGGAAGTATTCCAAGATATTTGTCAATGTCCAGCAATACTTTTTTCAAATAATTGCATCCATTTGATAATCTATTGTTTCCTTTTTTCTCCTCCTCCTTCTCCTTCTCCTTCTTTTCGATTCCCTCCTCACTCATATCTCTATATTTCTGCACCACTTTGGGTTGCTGATTCCACATTAAGTGGCTCATAGCTCAGTCTTAGAAATTCCCTGAACTGTTCTCTAGCAAATCCCTGTATCCTCTGTTCCATTCCAAGGCTTCTTCCTTCTTGTATTACCACACATTTTGTTGAAACACTTACCCAAAGGTTTCCTACCAGTATGCAAAAGAAAGAACACTTTTTTGAGTTCCTGTGTATTTTAAAAAACATCTTCATTCTACTGTTATGTTTGATCAATAGTTGTCTGAGTAGAATTTTGGGTTGGAAAACATCTTCCTCAGAATTTTTGATGGTATCATTTGTATTTTTTTTTAGCATTTGGCATAGCTGTTGTGAAGTTTTTCTGGAGGGATTAGGACCCAATATTTATCCTCAATGTTTTGGAATTTCCTTATAATATACTTCAATACTGATCTTTTTTGTTGGACGTTTATTTGGCCTTCTTAATATGAAGACTCATGTTATTCAGTCCTAGGATATTTCCCAAGCATATTTCTTTAGTATTTTTTATCCATCTATTTTTATGTTGTTGTTGACCTCTCATTCTTGAATCCCCATTTGTTGTTGTTGGCCTTCTGTGTTAATCTTCCAATTTTCCCAAATATATATTTCTCTATTATTTTCCTATTACTTTTATTTGTTCTTATTTCTGATATATTTTAAACTTTATATCCTGAGTTTTGTGGATTTATATTTATGTTTATTATATATTGTATTATGTATTTCATGAATGTATACTTTTTGCTCTTAAAAATACACACACACACACACATATATATATTTTGTTTTTAATGGGTGATCTCACTATGTTGCCTAGGCTGGCACTGAACTCCTGGACTCAAACGGTCCTCCTGCGCCAGCCTCCTGAGTAGCTGGGACTATGGGCCACACCACTGCACCATGCAGAAATTTATACACTCACAAATAGTTTTTTCCTTAGATATTTTTTCTTTTTATTGCATCCTGTTCTTGTTATATGGAGACATCCTCTCTTGTATTTCTGAAAATATTAATTATATTCTTTATAGTTTTTTTCTACTCTCTATTTTTTAATCTTGGTTCCCATTTCTCTGTTTTTGTTTTGTTTTGTTTTGCTGTTTTTTAAATCTCTCTCCCTCTTTCACGTTAGAGGCTTTCTTCAGACATTGACTAATTGTTGGTGCTTGTTCAAATTGAAAGAGTAGGCACTCAAATGATGACGGGGAACTCTGTGTTGGGGTGGTGAGTTAGTAAGCTAAGTTTTTCATGGGGACCCAATGTCACACAGCTACTACGTGACTCAAAGTTATGATATATGTTAGACTCCCAAACCAGTGTTCCCTTTTCACTTTACCTTGTTACATCTTATAAATATTTCAATGAACATTTCTCCAATCAATCGCAATCTCAACTTTTTGGTGACGGGGGTGGTAATCAGGTCCAATGTAGAACCCAAATTTTGGGATCTTCCTCGTCCTCAACACTCCTGTGTCACTTTTGGTCAACTTCTCTGGGAACATCATCCACAGCCACTCAGTCTGTAACCTACACAGCTGCAAGTCTTACTATTTACACAGAAGACTCTGTGAAATAAGATGCACAACCAGGGTTTTGCAAGGTACAGCGTGCTCAACTGTACATGTACCTGTGTTTATATCTCTTCTTCACTGTGATCTTTTGTTTTATGTATCTGTGATCTCAGTTTAACCCCTTTTTTCTCTTATAAATTCAGCTAATCAGCCATGTCTTATGAATTATGGTATTACCCAGCATACATTGACTAGTGACTAGATTCACATTCACACTCAACATGGAAGTTCAGATGTTAGTAAAATAGAAACTAGCATTCAAAAACAAATCTCTAAAAAGTTATTGGTGAAAAATCTACTCCTGAAAAAGGTTACTTTATGAAAGGCATAGAGCTTTTGTTTTTGTAGTTTTTTAGGTACCAGGTATTCCCCTCTCACACTGAAAATAGTAAAAATATTGACAAAGTTAATGATGATAATGATGATGGTGGTGGTGATTACTATGATTTTTAAGAGTTATGTGGTAGACATAATGCTAACATTTTCTGCCTTACTTTGCTATCTTTCACAGAGCCCATAAAGTAGATAATTTTACAAGTAAAGAAAATGAAGCTTAGAAATTTAATAACTTGTGTTGAACCCCAGATTCAAACTCAGTTTAATGTGATTACAAAAGAATTGATTTCACCTGTATTTCCTGCCATTCTGATGAGTTCATCATTCTGATGACTAGGACCACTCAAAGAGAAAAAGCAAATGCTAGTGGTGTTGACGCCCCTGGATAGGCTTTTGTGGAAATTTTAAAATCTGGGTTTTAAAAAATCTGCTTAGGGTAGGTTTGTAGATTTACTGAAAGTTTATCTAACATGTATTTGATAAATTAAGGAAAAAGAGAAACTTTTATTCCTGTGTTTTTTAGTGATGCCATTTGACCTCAAATACATTTGATCTAGAATATCAAAATGACCAATCTAGCCAATTCAGAAAAATTCAATGCCACTTATACTGGTCTTGACTTTTATTTTACAATTTAATGTAGACAAAAGAACCTATTTCCTATTTCCATCAGAATATCCTTTTAATCTGTTAAAAATGAAAATATGCATAGAGAAATGCATACTAAGCAAATATAAATTTAAAATTGTTCACCTGAATAAAGACTTTGATCATAAGAATTAATTTAAGTCTAATCAAAGATATCATCTTTATGGAAATATTTATAATATTTGCATAAAGTAAAACAACTAACCTGAATATGGTGACTTAATCATTTTTGTAGTTCATCAGCTTACCTTATAAGATTGCTTGCCTCTGGAAAGAGAATTGGAAGTTCTTTTTCAAAGTGCTGTGTTTTTTGACCTATGAATAAGGAGGACAAATGGCATCCCCTTCCTCCAAAAAGAAAAGATTCATAGTCCTTTGGGACCATCCCTTTGAGAGAAGAGGAAATTCTTCCTTTGCCATTTGTGATTTCTTGCCATAAGCCCCAAGTCCTCAGGAGGTTACTACTTCACATCAAAAGAGCAAATAAACATTGCCCTTTTGAATCCAAGGGCTGCCATTTTTGCGAGCATATAAAGACTTTCAAGAGTATTCCTCTGACTTCCTCCCACTGCCTCCTGTAGCCTCCATTTCTCTATTTACTTCTATGTCCTTCTCAATATGCAGCAAGACCTTCAATGTCATATTTAGAGGAAACAGGGAGAGAAGTCCAGCCTCCTTGCAGCAGTTAGCTAAAAAACAGGCTTCTTGTCTACTTACAGAACATGTAAAAAAGGGAATCTGAGAAAAGAGATAATCATTTTGTTTCCAGAATACTCTGAGTGAGAGTCACTATAATGTCATGGAAACAAGGATATAGGTCAGCATAAGGCTGCAGGTACAAGAGACCCATAGGACAGAGAAGATGGGTGGTCCCAGGCTAACAGATTACACCATTAGAACAGGAATGAAAGGTTAGGGGTATGCGGTAAGACTGGTTCATTTCAGAACCTCAAGGATGAACGGGGGAGTCTACTGTTGATTGCAGCATGTCCTCCGTTCTCAAGTGGGCAACTGTGACAAGATGGGACCAAGACTGGTTCATTCTGGGACTCAAATGACATTGGAGGATGCCCCATTCAGGATAATAAGAAAGACGAAAGAATGCCTTCTTTTTCCTTTTTATCTCCTCTGTTCTCTCTTTGCATTTGGGTAATTGCATCTCCATACCATAGGACATGGCCCTCAGATGCATCCCCCAAAACTGGGAAAAGTTTGATTCCCCCAAACCTTAAACAAAAAACGAGTTTATCTTTGTAATACTGTTTGGCTTAAAAATGAACTGGGAGGAAATCACAAAAGTCAGCCTTGGAACCCAGTGCCTCTCTGCAGGAGGTCTTCAGATTAACCTCCTCTATCTTTTACAACCAAGAGCAGAATAAGGAAGACAGGGTTAAAAAAATGAGAAAGATAGGGAAAGGAGACAAGCTCAACTACTGACTGCTCTGCAAGCCCACCAGCCCCCTCCAAGTTGCCTAAGGGCACTCCTCTAGGTAACTGCCATTGGTGTGGAAAGCCAGGCCACTGGAAGGAAAACTGTCCAACGGGATAAATGGGAAAAAGCCCCACATGGCTCATTCTCTCTGCCAGAAGCTCAGCCACTGGGAAAGAGACTGCCCTGAGGGACGAAGGGATCCTGGGACAGAATCCCAACCCCTGATAGTCTTGAGCTAAAGGACTCTCTGCTCTAGCTGGCTTCCAAATCAGACACTGTCATCACAAGGATAAAGCCAAGGGCAACTCTGGAGGCAGCAAGTAAAATTGGAAATTTCCCTTTTGGGTTGAAAAGCTGCCCACTCTGTGCTAATCTTCTCTTTGCAACTCTCCTCCAAATCCTGTTGGGTAATCTGGGCAGATGGCATTCCCTTCCTCCAAAAGAAAAGATTCACTCTCCTTTATATTACTTAAGGAACTAATTACCATTCTTCCATCAGTCGCTGGTAAGGTCTAAATGCCTCACACCTCTTTGGGACAAAAATATACTTTCCAAGATAAGATGGGTGCTCACTTAGTATTTACCCAACCTCTGAATTCATCTTTCTTTCTAATACCCATGTTTGTCCTAAATATCTATCTAAATTGTTAACCAATAACTTCAGTGTGGACACTCCTATCTC
Source organism: Theropithecus gelada (assembly GCF_003255815.1). Lineage (NCBI taxonomy): Eukaryota > Metazoa > Chordata > Mammalia > Primates > Cercopithecidae > Theropithecus > Theropithecus gelada. Next base: position 77,077,006 of record NC_037676.1, read on the forward strand.
AGGGGTTTAGAAATCGCCCATATTTATTAAAAAAAGCCCCAGCAAAAATCTAACTGAGCAATCTCTTGAGGGGGAATAATTTCTACAGTATGCAGATAACCACCTTATCCGCTCTTTCACAGGACTCACACAGCAACTTGCAATACAAACCATAACTTCCTAACAGAAGAAAAAAGACTTATGTCTAATTCAAAGGTTCTATGAAACAAAGGATGGTTTTCCTTTGTGTTACAACTTGGCCCCCAAGGCTATGGTGCAGTTAGCAGGGTTGCTAGGGTCTCTCAGGGAAAGGTAACCCAGAAACCTGGCATGCCAGCAAAAGTATAAAAATTTCTTACCAGTCAGAATTCTGGCCCCTCTTTCTGTGTGCAAACCAGTTGTAGGAATGGCAAAAATCACCATCTCCTCTGCAAAGTTTTGATTAATGAGATAAACGATTCATGAGGCTACTCAAGCTATGGCAAATCTGGTGTACTTTGTGCTATGAATTTGTCTGTCTGTGTCATTCTGTCATAAAGAGGAGTACCTTAGGATAGAATGTGGGCCTAGGACCCCTGTAAGCCCACTGCTCTAGCAGGCCCAGCAAACTCGTTAGTAAGAAATGTTGCTGCAATTCTCTGGAAAAAAAAAAATACTGAATGAAGCTTCCCTCTCATCTTATTTTATGTCCTTGTGACCAGTGACAGTGTTTTCTCTTGCTCTCTACCATCCAGAGAACAGGAATTTTGGAATTCATGCCATAGCTGGCTCTAAAATTAATCTTGAGCAAGTTAAAAGCCGTTGCATGCTCAAAACTGACTGCTCTAGGCTCCTTCTGGGAAGAGAAACAGAAACTACCCAATGCTGTTGCTTAGTAGCTAAGGCTTCGTGTTTTCCCAATGGAAGTACAGAGTCAGGATTCGATTCCTGGCTTAGGGAATGAGTACCTTCTGGCTGTTATCTGTGTGACCTTTTCCATTTGTGAATTCTTTGCCCCTCCATGAATAACTTCTGACTTCCATTTTTGAATTTTTTTTTCTCTGAGTTACCTTTGAAGATTCTGTAAAATCTTCTTTGGAGATTTTGTAACAACTCTTAACAACCTCTTTGAAAATACCTCACACACTGGTGGTTAAGTCATAACTTTACTTAAGTCTTATTGATTTCACCTGTGAGGTTACTTTTGGTAAAGTTTAGAAACCAGAAATATAGGCTGCTTGGCCTAGCTAAAGTAGGGTAATAAAGAGATTTAATAGGATTGTTTTAAAAGAGTGCTATGGTTAAAAGTCAGCTTAATTATGCATATATCCAAGCTATGCATATATTTAAATGGCCTTTATGGTTTTTTTTTCTCTTCTTGGATCATGTTTTTCTGGAAAAAAAGTTTTATTCTTCTCAGTTGACTGAATTGTTTTTCTCCATTTTGTCTTCTTGTTGCTCTTGATGCACACATGAGAGGACCTAAGATAATTTCTAACAGTCTGGGATTCCTTGGGAAAAACATAGGAGGCTCCCTATGTTTTGAAAAAAACTGTTGTGGGAAAAACAGTTTTCCTCATGAAGCCCTAGGAATTGAATGTAGATAAATCCCACTCAAATTCTGAGTCTCTGTTCCATTTTGCATTGTGTTATCTGACTTTTTTTAACTTTTGAGGGTATCAAAAATTATTTCACATTATGAGAGAGCTTTGGTATGTAATAACTACGTAGGAAATATACTTTCAGGGTTGGCTAATGGCAGTTAGAGGGGAATACTCAGCTCTTTGCAGGTTTAGATCAGAGAAGCATGCTCTTGGTCACCTAGAAGGTAAAGAACTGTCCCCACTTCTCACTGAAAGATAAGACTCCCATGGGAGATGCACTTATTCTCTCTTTTATTTGGAATCTAGGATCTGGTATAAAAATGGGACCCTTAATTTTGGGGGATCTGTTTTGCCTTTCAGCTGTGCCTGCTTATTAAGGCTCTTGAAACTGCATGCTTTCCTAGCCTTGTTCCTCAAAGGACTCCACCCTGAAGCCAGTAATCCATTTAAGAAAAAATGGCAAATGAAAAATCTTACAACTAATGTCTGTCTATGATTTATATGTGTTGTGTGTGTGATGTTAATATTTGAAAAAGTTCTGATTAATTGACTTAAAATCATAAGCACTTAAATAAAATGTTTGGTCAGAAAAATAAAAGCTGTAATGCCTTTTAGTTCATGTGACTTAAGTAAGCTTTGGGAAATAAAGATAGTTTTAAAGGTTATTGGTAAAATAAAAATATCTTCAAAAGTTTAGACATTCGATCTAAATTATGCAGGTAAGATATTAGGTTTCGTAAATACTTTAAGGTCATAAACTGCCTCTTTGACTTTTAAAAATTGTTCAACTTATCTACTTTGGAGCAATTAAATTCTAGGTAAGGCCTGGGCACATGTGGAGTTAGCCATGCCCCCTGGCTATTCAGGAAAGAACCAAATTTTATGTGCACTTCTGTCTGGTGTCCTGGGCTCCACACCGAGCACAGAATTCACTTACAAAATTGCTTACTTACAAGGTTTTTCACCAAAAATAAAAGTTACTAAGAGTTAACATTGTAACATGCAGTTGAGAGTACCAAAGAGACAGTTTTACATGCAAGATGTGTAAGAAAAGCAAAATGTGCTTTTGGTGAAAAAGAATTATAAAAGGGCATAGAAATGTGGATTTTTGTCCAAGTTTAGAGGGTTAAATGATTGTTTTAAGTTAGAATAAAGCTGAAGATTTGAGCACGTTATGGGAGGTTTGTGAAAGATTACTCTTGTAAAAGACATTCTCTGTGTGACTGACTATATTAGCTAAAATTAAAGGAGTATTATTCTGTTTAGATGTAAATTTAATATTGGAATAAAAACATAACACAGGTTTATTAGAACATTGTTTTGTTTTGCTCTTTAACAGAAAATTGTAGAGGGTTATGAATGCTTTATGAGACTCTTACCTTATGGTCAGAGTCATTAAAATGGAAAAAATTGGTCTATAAGGTTTTGTTAAGAATTGGGTTTGACATCAATAGTACACTAATATTAAGGTAATATCTGGCTTTCTTTGGGCTGTATTTGTATAAATGTGTTAATATCTGTCCCACAGTTATGCAAAACTCCTATGGTTCTGATACAACTTAGTATACGTTATGAGTAATAATTATAATTGTTATGTTACATTATTGAAACCACAGAGGTAAGAAATTCCCTTGTCCATTGCATCTTTAAGTGCGACAGCCCTAAGATTTTTGCCACCCACAGACAATTGTTGTCTTGCTTTGATTCTCTTTAAAAGTTAGCTTTGTGCTGGGGGCATCACACTACCTGACTTCAAACTATACTACAAGGCTACATTAACCAAAAGAGTTATATAGGCCAATGGAAAAGAACAGAGACCTCAGAAATGATACCACACATCTGCAACCATCTGATCTTTGACAAACCTGACAAAAACAAGCAAGGGGGAAAGGATTCCATATTTAATAAATGGTGCTGGGAAAACTGGTGAGCCACATGCAGAAAATAGAAACTGGACCCCTTCCTTACACCTTATACAAAAATTAACTCAAGATGAATTAAAGACTTAAATGTAAAACCCAAAACTATAAAAGCCTAGAAGAAAACCTAGGCAATACCATTCAGCAAGATAGGCATGGGCAAAGACTTCATGACTAAAACACCAAAAGCAATTGTAACAAAAGCCAAAATTGACAAATGGGATCTAATTAAACTAAACAGCTTCTGCACAGCAAAAGAAACTATCATCAGAGTGAACAGGGAACCTACAGAATGGGAGAAAATTTGTGCAATCTACCCATCTGACAAAGGGCTAATATGTAGAATCTAGAAGGAGCTTAAACAAATGTAAAAGAAAAAAAACCCCATCAGAAAGTGGGCAAAGGATATGAACAGACACTTCTCAAAAGAAGACATTTATGTGGCTAACAAACATATTTAAAAAAGCTCATCATCACTGGTCATTAGAGAAATGCAAATCAAAATGACAATGAGATACCATCTCATGCCAGTTAGAATTGTGATTATTAAAAAGTGAGGAAACAACAGATGCTGGCAAGGCTGTGGATAAATAGAAATGCTTTTACGCTGTTGGTGAAAGTGTAAATTAGTTCAACCATTGTGGAAAAGAGTGTGGTGATTCCTCAAGAATCTAGAACCAGAAATACCATGTGACCTAGCAATCCCATTACTGGGTATATACTCAATGGATTATAAATCATTCTACTGTAAAGACACATTCACATGTAAGTTTACTGCAGCACTATTTACAATAACAAAGATTTGGAACCAACCCAACTGCCCATTGGTGATAGACTGGATAAAGAAAATGTGGCACATACACACCATGGAATACTATGCACCCATCAAAAAGAATGAGTTCAGGTCCTTTGAGGGACATGGATGAAGCTGGAAGCCATCATTCTCAGCAAAGTAATACAGGAACAGAAAACCAAACAACACATGTTTTCATTCGTAAGTGAGAGTTGAACAATGAGAACACCTGGATACAGGGAGGGGAACATCACACACAGAGGCCTGTTGTGGGGTAGGGGGCAAGGGGAGGGAGAGCAATAGGACAAATACCAAATGCATGCAGGACTTAAAACCTAGATGACGGGTTGATAGGTGCAGCAAACCACCATAGCACATGTATACCTATGTAACAAACTTACACATTCTGCACATGTATCCCAGAACTTAAAGTAAAATAAATAGATAAATTTTTTAAAAAGGTGGCTTTGTACTCAGCTATACGACTCTAACAGATGCTCTTAAATGCAAGTTTCTGAGAGCATTGGAAATTGTGACTTTAGAATAAAGGAAAAACTTTTGAGACTTTCATGGAGAGCTAAAATATTTATGAATACCAAGCAGAACAAGGGTTAACTGCATGGACTAAACTAATGGAAGACTAAAGTAAACCTTTTATGCTTTTTTTGAAAACGTTGCTAATCCTTTGATTTTCAGAGCCAAGAACACTTCCGTTGAGCTATTTACAGCTTTTAACAATTGAGTAAAGTATACACCTGTACACCTTCGTGTATAAACAAAATTTGGAGCACATTTGTTTCTCTTAACTGATTTCTCCAAAATTTGGGAACTATTTGTGAGTATTCTTAACTTACGGCAATATAGTTGTTTGCATAAGTCCAATAAGAATCTGTTTTCTTTTGCAACAGGACACAATTGGAGAAACTGGTTATTTTTACCAAGGCTTTGACTGGAATGGCATGCTTTTCTTTAAGGAATCACAATTGACTTATACAGCCAATAAAAGCCCCTTGGGAAAACCAGTCTTATACCTTATCTACAGAGTCCCCGTACAGGGTTTCTGACCTGTGGTAAGTAACGAATGTCACTTTCTGACAGGCCCAGGAGCCTCAAGTTATCTTGGGACCTCAAGAGGAGAGGAATTTACCCAATTCATACAGGTGTTTGATGGTGTCAAGCCATGGCGGGGCTTAAGATTTAAAAAAAATCTTATCTGAGATGTCTTATGAAAGTTCCATCAAAGTCAATTTAAAAAGGAGCCTATATGGCAAATAATTAGTCTTACCGTGCTTTATGCAAGTAATTAAGCCAAGTAAATAGGACTAAAGCTTATTTTGAAAACAAATCACTCTTATCATGATTTGTTTTTAATAAAAATGAGGACTGGAAAGAGAAAAATCATGTTTCAAGAACGATGTACACCTATTGTTAGCTTCTAGTCTCATAAGTTGTTTTTGCGTTTTTGTCTCAATTTGGACTAACCCTGCTTATTCTTGTAAACCAACCAGTGATCTCTGGCTGCAGCTCAGAAGAAACAAAAGGGATGGGTAATGTAAAAATCTGGATCAATATTCTAATTCTGGACACACATTGGAATTGCCTAGCAATCCCATTGGAATTGGCTAGCAATCCCATAAACCCAAGTCTTAGCAGGCACGACTACAGCCACCAGCTACCTAGGTGTGTTGGCAGCCTCGAGAATCTTTGGAGCTGTCCTCACCCTTTTATTTCATTTTGACGTTCTTCTAAACCTGATAACCCAATTTGTCTCCTCTTGACTTCAGGCCATCAAGCCCCACATGTTCCTCAGTGAGGGATACTGTGCTCTCAGTATTCAAGAGTCACCCTTCTACAGAGGACCTCTAGACTGCCCATCAGTGGGACATGACAGAGGTAAAATCCTGCCCCCGTTTCCCTTGGACCTGGCTGGATACCACTTTCCCCAACCCATGGAGCCACCCTCCTGTCCTGGCAGCTAGCAAGAGGCCAAGACACACAGAACAACCACCACTGTCCCTCTGTCAGCAGAAAGCAGTTGCAGCAGATGGACTTTTGCCCATTTTCTTCAAAGAATTGGGGTCATGGACTCTTGAGCAGGGAAATGTTACAGCAGGTCACTAGTAAGACATAAACAGGGCGGGAGAGAGCTCCCCCAACAACCTGGAATGTCAGATGACCATCAGGTGATGGTCAGGTGATTTTTAATTGTCTCTCTAAAATAATAATTTGTTACAGTCAGCACTAGAGAAAGGCAGTCTCCCTATAGATAGAAAAAACCTGAAGCTGGTGATAAGATCTCAGGAGTTGGGCAGTGAGAGGCAAAATGGCAGAGATTTTACTGGTAAATGACCTTCTATGAAAGTATTCAGCTGGTAAGGGAAGGATGCCTCAAGTGAGCATGCATACAGATCCAGTAAACATATTGTGCATCCTTACCTCCCAAGTGCTAGCAGGCCACTATGCATATGGATAGCCCACCCCAAGGAAAGAACAGGGGAGAAGGGGTGCAAGACCCTGGAAGTATGCCAGTGCATAAAACCATGTGTCAAAAGGTCAAACCATGCCCTTGTCTTTCAACTTGTCCACTTGGCCCTCATCCAAGTGTACTTTCCTTCCTTTTGTTTCTGCTCTAGAGCTTTTTAGTGAACTTTTGCTCCTGCTGTAAAACTGGCCTCAGTCTCTCCTTCTGCCTTACGCCTCTCAGTCAAATTTTTTCTTCTGAGGAGGCAAGAATTGAGTTTGCTGCAGACCCATATGAATGTGCCTCCAATAACAGTTCTAGGCATATTTTTCACAGGTAGCTATTCTTATAGTCAGTTACACTGTCTTCAAGATACCAATACTCCCTCCACTTAAAGAAGGTGACTTCATTTCCTGTTTTCATCTTTACCTTTGTTTCTCTCTCTACTAATCTCTCTCCCTCTCTAATCCTCTGTCTCTTAAGTCATTGTTCTCTTTGCTAGGTGATCCTCTCTTTTGAGCTCTTTATTCTGTCTCCTCCTGATTGGATCTTTGATTCACAGAGTGTAACTTCTCTGGTCTGCATTTTCTCCTATATAATGCCATCCTTCCCTTCATTCACGTTTGGAAATCTCCAAGCCCTTCAATCTCCCGACTCCTCAAGGTACAAAGGACTGTCCTTCCTTTTAACACCAAATTATTTCTAGTATGTTTTCACTTTCCAATCACTAATTAATCCCTTCCAACATGGTTTCCACACCTCTTTACTTTTCTACAGAAACTATATTTTCTTACATCTCTAGAAGCCTCCCAATCACCAAATCAAAAAAGCTTTTTCTCAACCCTAGTCCTTCTTAGAATCTCAGAAGCATCTGAAATTGTGATCTGTCCTTTTTTTTAAATCCTCCCCTTGGTTTCCATTGGTGCTGTAATTTCCATGCTTTAGAACTGATGCTGTTCTCTAAAGACATACTCCAGTGTTTTGTTCCTAGTGTTTTCTTTTGTTCTTGATATTACTGTACTCTGGGTTCTTAACTATTCTTAAGGTTATTATCTAAGTATGTTTGTCTCTTCTCCATATTTTTATAGTTTTTTTTTTGTTTTGTTTTTTGTTTTCCACATCTGGGGGGGGGGTCTTCATTTCTTACTTCTATTTGTTAAAATCCTATTTATTCTTTGAGACCATCCTACTTGCTACCTCAATTCAGATATCTTTATTATTTTCCATCACACTACATAACATTCTTTTCTCAAAGGTACCATAGCTTTTTTCCATACTGCATAAACATACTCCAGTTTATATGGTAATTATTTTGTACTCACTCTTTTGCCTCCAATGAGATTATAGGCTCCACAGAGTTGGAACGATAACCTACCTACTTGGCACTCTGTATACATTGAATTGAACCAAATCTACTCAAAACAGGAAAACACGGAAGTTCCTAAATTGATTCAAAAGGGATTGCTAAGCTAAAATAATGAAGTAGTTCCTTAGCTTCATGATTAAAACAAAATTAACAAGGTTATATAACAGGTATTTGGATTTCCTAGGTTCAGACATATTCTACAGGAAAGGGCCTCTGTGTCTCTTTAAACCTATGCTGAGATGGATTGGGTTTTTATTTCCCTTTCCTTAAAATAAATGACTATCACTCATTGTTGGGCACAAAAACTAAAATCTTTTTGGTTTAGCTTGAGCAAAGTATTTCAATTAGCCACGGTCAGAGAACATGGCTTTGGTTGATTAAAACAAATTAGAGCATCAAGATTTGGTCAGAGATGCAGAGTTCTTACCATTTATTCAGTCACTATGTAGCAAGCATTCACCCTTTATTTCACTATCTTGGCTCACTATAACCTCTGACTCCCAGGTTCAAGTGATTCTCATGCCTCAGCCTCCTGAGTAGCTGGAATTACAGGTGTGCACTACCATGCCCAGCTAATTTATGTATTTTTTAGTAGAGATGGGATTTCACCAAGTTGGAAAGTCTGGTCAAGAACTCTTGACCTCAAGAGATCTGCCCACCTTGGCCTCCCAAAGTACTGGGATGACCCGCATGAGCCACTACTCCTGACCAACATTGTATGCTTCATACCTAAGAAACTCAGTAGTGGAGACTTGTTTGACTTTGACTATCTCAGTTTCTCCAAATTTATTTTACCCTGAAATCCTTTTTCCATTAAACTATGTTTTTTTTAACATTCTAATAATTTGGGAAACACTGGCTTGTTAAGCAATATGTTTTTAACAAGCCAACAAACAGCAAGAAATGTAGCAGAAGTGAGGGGCCGGGGGAATAAGAAAAGTTGCATGGAATTGTGAAAATAGAGGTGTTAGAAGTTCAGTGCAGAATGATCTGAAGCTCGAGGGAGGAATCTATAGACCAGGAATGGAAATATCCGTCATTTCAAAGGGAGCGAGGTGAGAAAGCTGCACGGAAAAATACACTCAATCCTGGAATCAAAGTGTAAAAGCAATGTGCTCATATGTTTAAAGCCAACCCAGAGGTAGCTTCTGAGAATGTGTGATTCACACCAGCTCCTGACGCAATTTCCTTTGGTAGTCTCAATATCACTGCGTTTCAACAAAGCCAAGTCAATGAGTGACAGACGCAATCCGCTTGTCTGGTGTCAGCTAGGAAGCCTGAGCAAATTTTAAATTATCTTGGGATAGTAATTCAGTGTTTTGTAAGCCAACGTTTTTTGTTTTGTTTTGGTTTTGTTTGTTTGTTTTTGAGATGGAGTCTCCCTCTGTCGCCCAGGCTGGAATCCAGTGGCGCGATCTCCGCTCACTGCAAGCTCCACCTCCTGGATTCACGCAATTCTCCTGCCTCAGCCTCCCTAGTAGCTGGGACTACAGGCACCCACCACCACACCCGGCTATTTTATTTTTATTTTTATTTTTGTATTTTTAGTAGAGATGGGGTTTCACCGTGTTAGCCAGAACGGTCTCGATCTCCTGACCTCGTGATCCGCCCGTCTTGGCCTCCCAAAGTGCTAGGATTACAGGCGTGAGTCACTGCGGTGCAAGTCAATGTTTATTTTATTTTATTTTATTTTATTTCATTTTGTCTCCTTCAGTAAAATCTTTTGAAAACTGCCAATCTGTCTGGTGAGAAAAGGGACTTTTTTTTTTTTTTTTTTTTTAAATAAACTGATTCCAGAAATACTACAGTGTGTGATGGTGTTTGCAGTGGATTTGCCAGTTAGATTCCACTAAAACTGGTAAAACTCTGGGATAGTCTTGAGGTAAATCCTTCAGACCTGAATTATTTGGAATAGTTATCTGTCTCCTTTAGGCAGACAGGGGTTGACTTTAGCTTTGTGTTTCTCCCTCGTCAGTGGGCAAAACACAGTTATGTCCTCTGTTAAAAAGCGTATAGCCCTGGAGTATTAATTCACATACACTATGTAGTTCAAAGTTTCTTACTACTTTCCTGCATGTTATATCCTAAGGATACAATTTCTTAACATGGAAGATGTATTTTTAGTGCTAAGCACGCCTTTATGTACCATGTGTATTTAAATAAGACTAAAATAGAAGAACATATTTATTTCTCTGTCAATAGACGTCATAGAGTTTTCTCTCCTTTTTTTTAATGCTCATGCCTTGGGGGGAAAGAACCAAAAAATGGAATTCCTTTTTAAGTATAATAAGACTTTTGGAAAAATTATTCAATATAAGAAAAAAGTAAAACAAAACAAAACAAAACAAAAAAACCAACAACAACAACCCCACACAACCTCCCATTTAAAATGTACTAGTTTGATTTCCAATATAGAATTTGTGTTCATATCTTTATTTAGCAGTATTACGGTTGTTTTTTTTCCATTTGCTGTCCTCATAATTTCGTAGTTAACCTTCTTGTTTTTTAAAAAGAAGTTCTGCCAAAACATGCTGAGCAAGTTGTTTGTTTCTAAACCCTGAGAAATCAAAAGTAGCAAGTGAACTTTATTATTATGACATTTTAATTATGAGTGCATTTATGTATTTTTTCTTTTGATCTTTGAATCACTTCATGATTCTGAAGTTTAAATTTGTGAACCTGGGGGATAATAATCATTTAACTAAAGAGTAATTCTAACCTATGTTTATATACAAACAAAGTTACATAAATAAATTTATCCCCCAACTTTTCAAAGTAATTTTAACAATTTACGTTCATGTCGTGTCAGGACTTTCATATATAGAGTTTCATCCAATTACCAAATAGCTTTGACGTTACCAGGTCAAAAGTTGCTCTTCCCCCAGGACAGCCCTTACCTTTGGTTTGTTTGTTTGCTTGTTTCCTTTTATAAATAAGAAAACTGAAGCCTACAGATGGAAAATGATCTCTCTATGGTAATACAAATAGGTGATTCATTCAGATATAAAGACAAAAAATTCAGCCCTCTTTCCATAATTCTAGGCTCTCTTTTAGTATGTAACCAGTTTAACTTAGACTTGGAAAAAGTGGAATGAAAAATGTAATTGCTCTTTCGTAAGCTGGTTACTAACCAAAATAAACCTTTCGAATAGGTTGCAGAAAGGAAATGAGTAGCCCTTTGTTGTAGGGTGAGAAAATACTGCAATGGAGTCCGGGAACTGTAGAACCATGCTTTTCTCAACAAATCATTTCCACAGAAGCCTATTGAGTGACTACTATGATACAAAGATAATATGACATGATCCCTGGGCTCCAGGAGGTCATACTCTGTGTAAATACAATCTACATATAAATAAGTGTCTATGATAATGTGTGATGAGTTCTTTTAGCTCTACGAAGTACTATGTAGCACAGGAGGGAATACCTGGTTTGTGGGTCCGGAAGCATACACAATTTGATGCATGTATAGGTGTGGCAGAAGTTTTGGGGGGAGATTTTAAGGAAAATATTGCAGAAACTATAAATCTAAAATTAAGAACAGGATTTCAATGGGGCCCGTGCAAAGCAGGTCCCTGACGTTTAACCTTTTAACTTCACAGTAATCTTGATAATAGAAGAGAGAAGAACCTGGAAGAGACATCTGAGCAGTCATCACAGAGTGGAGGAGCTTGTCAAGAGGAAAGACCTAGTGGTCAAAGCAGTTTAGTGGCATCGAAGACAGCAACCGAGAATCCCAAGGAGGAGAAGGAAAATGAATTAGTTCCTTACAGAAAGGGGACCAATGACACTGTAAGTCTCTGATGTGTTCCTCTGTCATAGAAATTATTCTCTAATGCTTAACAATAAAGTGGCTCAACTTGAGTAACTACAACCATTTCTCAGTTTTTTAAAAAAATCTTTGTCCCCTGCTGTGGTGTGAATGTTTATGTTCCTCTCCAAATTCATACGTTGGTAGCTAATCTTCAGTGCTAACCATTAAGAGGTGGGACCTTTGGGATGTGATTAGGTGCAGCCCTCATTAATGGGATGTGCACTCTTGTAAGAGAGACCCCAGAAAGCTGGTTTGTCCCTTTCATCATGTGAGGACACACAGAAGGTATCATCCGTGAGGTACAAACCCTCACCAGACATTGCATTTGTTGGCAGCTTGAACTTCCCAGCTTCCAGAACTGTGAGCAATAAAATTTTATGGTTTATATATTACCCAGGCTAAGGTATTTTGTCACAGCAGCCTGAACAGATGAAGATATTACCATATTATAAAACATGTTTTAGAAAAAGTGATATCCTCAAATAGCCTTTGTTTTTAAAATGTGAATTTAAAATAAGTGTGTATTAAAATGATGAGAACGCTTGGTTGTGTGTAACAAGGCCTTGTTTAACAGCACAAATAAGTAAAGAGTGTAGTAAAGGGTGTTGTCAGGTGAGAAAGCAACTCCAGACTTATGACATCAATTAAAAAAAAAAAGATTGATAGAAAGATAGTATGGAATTTCCTAATGTTACTCCTAGTTAATGACTAATTAATTAATTTTTAACTTTTACTTTATTTTTCAGGAAGAGATTTGATATACTATTTATATAACAAATTTAACAAATTAACAGAACAGAGTTGTAGACAATCTGAGACATAACACACACATACAATGAGTAAATGCATCCATCGATCTTCATATTTAGCACTCAGGACAACTCTGAGCAGTTGATGCTCATGTCCCTGGTTTTATAAACATAGAAACAGACTCCAGGAGGTTAAGGAGTTTGCCCAAGGAAGTGAAACAGCTCAGGAAAGCATAGCTAGGATGCAAACCATGCTTCTTCAACAAACTGGGTGATGCAATTTTTACCACATCACAGTTGAAGCTCTACAATAAATAAATTTAAAAAATCATCCTCAAAGTATGCATCTAATTTTTTTTTCTATTTTTTTCCTTTCTAACTTTTATTTTAGGTTCAGGGGATACATGTACAGGTTTGTTACATGAGTAAGGAATAAACCTGATTTCATGAAGCTTGTTTTATGTGGACAAAACTGTCAAAAATGACAAATAATTGAGTAAAAATATATAGTATGTTTTGGAGAAAAATGAATGCTTTGGAAAAAAATAAAACAGGAATGAGGGCGAGCATGTGCTGGGAAAGTGAGGGTTGCTATGTTAAAGAGTGCTATTGGGGAAGCCTCATCTATAGGGTGAGATTCTAACAGAGGTGTGCAAGAGGAAAGCCATTTCAGCTAGTGCCCACATGCTGGAGTGATTTAGGAATCCCATGATAAAAACATACTAACGACAGCATTTCAATGTATTTAGTTTGTGGCTTAATAATTATGCACGCATAGACGTAGACATATTACAATACTGAATGTAACTGACGAATAAGCTGTTATAACTGATTCATATTTTCTGTATGATTGGAAATCATTCAAATCCAAATAGGTGAATTTATTTAGTAATTCACGTTCTTTAATTTCCTGTGCATTATTTTCAGCTACTTGGGAAAGTAATCTTGTACAGTCCCTGAGCCTAAAACACATTTTGTTTTATTTAGTGCTGAGTATTTTAATAATAGGCCCAGTTCCACATATTTTAAGTCTTTAATTATTACGTTGGTAGCTGGAGTCACTCTGTATTTTGGGATTGACAATTAGTTTAAACCCTCTCTTCTGTATTCCCCTGGGTGTTCGATGATCTTTTGATGATCTCTCCAAATTCTCAGGAGTTTGTGATCTTTTTCAAGGTCCGTCATCTCCCTGACTTCCTGTCTCCCCCAAGGTCTCATTCTCAATTAAGTCTCATTGCATTCCATTAGCTGGACCTTCTTTTTTCCCCAAGACCAGATGTGGTCTTAATTGTCCCTTAGGTTTTATTTCCCCAGACAATATTCTTAGTGGCATTTTTGTCTGCAAGAGAATAAGTTTTGAGGCAATAAGTTTACTCTGCATTGCTTCATGGTTCTTTAGAAATACCCAACACTGGCAATTTCTCAGCACTGGCATTTCACCACAGCTCACGGCCACCCATCCCTTCACCTACACCTGTGTGCTTGGACCCTCCTGTCTTCCCACACGCCCACCTCCTTTGTTCTGTGCTCTTCTTTACTCCAAAATTCTATTTATTTTCTTGTGCAGAGGAGTTTAGCTTTCTCTTTGTTTTCCTTCTGGCAAATTATCCCTTGAGCATTTTGTTTTCTTGTATCTATGAGGGAAGATAAAGTCATCATCTAAAACAGGGGTTCCCAACCACTGGTCCATGGCCTGTTAGAAACCAGGCCACAAAGCAGGAGGTGAGCAGCAGGCCAGTGAGTGAAGCTTCATCTGCATTTACAGCTGCTCCCTATCATTCGTATTACTACCTGAGCTCCACCTCCTGTTAGATCAGCAATGGCATTAGATTCTCTTAGGAGTGTGAACCCTTGAATCCTATTGTGAACTGTGCATACAAGGGATCTAGGTGGTATGCTCCTTATGAGAATCTAATGTTTGGTGATTTGTGTTGGTTTGTCACTGTTTCCTATCACCCCTAGATGGGACTATCTAGTTGGAGGAAAACAAGCTCAGGGCTCCCACTGATTCTACATTATGGTGAGTTTTATAATTATTTCATTATTTATCACAACGTAATAGCAATAGAAACAGAGAGCACAATAAATGTGATGCGCTTGAGTTGTATTGAAACCATAACCCCACCCTGCTCCATGGAAAAATTTTATTTCATGAAACCAGTCCCTGTGCCAAAAAGGCTGGGGACCACTGATCTAGAAAGAAATGACACACTTCCTTCTTTTCCTCTCAATTTTGAATGTTAACAATCATTTTCCTTTGTGTTGCACCTACTGTAGCTCTTCAAAAATTATTCTTTTTGTTTTATAGAGAAGGAATTTAAAACTTGAAGAAGTCCAGCATTTTCCCCAAGGTCGCAAAAGAAAAGTTGGAGTAAAGCTCCAGAAGTTATATTTAGATCCAAATTTAAGGGATACTATGTTATATGGAAATTAATAAGATTGATAGTCTCGTACCCCAAACAGTGCCACGGGCTTTCCTAGAGGTTTTTAAACGTTTAATTTTGATTAAGATCTCACATCATGAAGTGTAGCCTGACTTTTCCAAAACGATTCCCAGAATGATTGACTGATATGACCAGTAATTTCTACTACTATTAGATGTTATAAAAATGGAAAATATCATTTTTTCACAAGTTAAGTTTTCTAATTTAATAGATATTTCAATACAGAAAAAGCTTCTGTGAATGACTAATGAATAAAGAAGTTTTTAACATATTTTATGTACCACCTGGTGGTGTTGACAATAAGTAACGTTTTATTATTCTGAACTTGATTTAGACATGAAGATGAGCAGTAAATTCTAGTATCTGGTAATTTACAAAGGATAATTAGTTTGCGAAATTCATGTGTGCTAACCTATGCCAATAATTAAACCAAGGTATCCTTTGAATTAAGTGATAAATCTCAGACATGAGATGCATTTTCCTTAAGTCAGAGAATAGTATTAGTTATCTACTGATGCAAAACAAATCACAACAAACTCTGTGGCTTAAAACAACACACATTTCTTATCCTGCAGTTTCTGTGGATTATGAGTCCTGGCATGGGTCTGTTGGATTCTCTGTTTCAGGGTTTCTCACAGGCTGAAACAAACTTTTCAGCTAGACTGGGGTCTCATATCAAGACTCAAGTGGGAAAAGATCCGCTTCCAAGCTTACATGGTTGGTGGAAGGATTCAGTTTCTCAAGGGTTGCTGTATTGAGGGCCTCACTTCCTCGCTGGCTGTTGGCTGGAGGTCACCCTCGGTTTCATGCAGCCTCTCCAGATGGTGGTTTGCTTCAGCAAACACAGCAAAGGAGAGACTCTGCTGGCAACATGGAAGTAACTGTTTTGTGTAATCTAATCCCAGAAGTGACATTCTGCTACTTTTGCTATAGTCTGCTTGTTGGAAGCAAGTGGCTGGGCCAGTGCACAGTCAAGGGGAGGAGACTAGGTAAGAGTATGTTAGGAGACCAGGGTCATCTTGGACTATCTTAGAGTCTAGTCACCACAGGTACAGTGAAAGACAGGACATGCACCATGACAATCACAAGAAAGGTATTTTACACTCCATGCCTTTTGGGAATACCCAATTAAGTGAATTTCTTAATGTAAACAAGACAATGATATACTGAGAAGGTAAGGCTGTGTACAGCATCGATGCTCAATAAAGATTGTTTGTTTGGTTGCCTTTATATGCTTTAATTCTGAGTTTCTAGAGGTTATCTGGTAGACCTACTTGATATCGTTTGGCTTTGAGTCCCCACCCAAATCTCATGTTGAATTGTAATTCCCAGTGTTGCAGGAGGGGCCTGGTGGAGGGTGATTGAATCATGGGAGCAGACTTCCCCCTTGCTGTTCTCATGAGATCTGGTTGTTTGAAAGTGTGTAGCACTTCCCCTTCTCTCTCTCTCTCTTCCTCCTGGTTCCACCATATAGGGGACATGCTGGCTTCTCCTTCACTTTCCACCACGATTGTAAGTTTTCTGAGGCCTCCCCAGCCATGTGACTTGTATAGCCTATGGAACTGTGAGTCAATTAAATCTCTTTTTTTATAAATTACCCAGTCTCAGGTAGTTCTTTATAGCAGCGTGAGAACAGACTAATACACTACTCTAAAAGTCATTTACCTTCTTTGATATTGTTTCATTGTATTTTTGGTTTTTTCTATTGTTACTACATCCTATTAAAACTAACCTGGTAGTTATATTTTTCTGTTCTTCTTTTTCTATATCATTGTCCATTTTTTAAAAAAATCCCTTTTCAATCTCACAGGAATAATAAAAATGAATGCAAGATATGTAAAATTACTTTAAGCTCCAAAAAAATGAGACACTATGCAACACAAAGATCTCCTAGAATATTATAAAAATTACAATACGGGTGATAGATTCTTGAAATCATTTAAAAAGTGTGGTGATAGTAAACCCCAGATGCACACTTAGGTCTCTAACCTGATGTTGCTTACCTATGTATAGGTTTAGTAAACAGAAGGGTGACCTTTAAAAATGATATTTGAGAGGAAAAATACAAATTAACCACTGTGTGGTCATCAGATGCCAGCGTGCAGCCAGGAGCTTACACCCACACAGTCACCACCCCCACAGGTTATACACAAGGCTGTAGCTCTTTGTGCTCTGCCTTTGGTCACTCTGGGGACAGAGTCTATTAACAGCTATGCCTTCAGTATGATCTTGGCTTGTGAGTACTGAACACCAACTTGTCCCTAGTAAGGGATTTTACTATGTCAACATTCTAATTAGCATCCAAATGGAAGGTGCCTGTTATTGTTGGCTTAGTTGTCTCTGTAATCCTGACAAACCAGTCGATTGAAGAGTACTGTTGATGTAGTGTATAGCAGCCTGTGGCTTTCTTTGAAAGGGTATATTAAAGCTGGATCCAGATTACAAATGTTTAACCTGGCAAACAGCACTATGACCTCTAAAACAAATATTGTGTCATTAATATAGCAGTGTCTACAGATGGAATTGGCAACCTAAAATGTGCTGTCTGTAAACATTTTCAAATTATATTTGAGGTCCTTAATTAACCCCATTAGGCTTACAGTTTGAAGCAACCAATCAATATAAAAGAACAATTGAACGAACACAGAGATTCAGTTATTTTTATATATTATAAATTCCTGAAATCTATGGTTTTGTATCAAAACTGATGTTATTTAAAAGTTATATTTTTTCCCCAAGAGGTCACATTTTATCATGTCAGGGCAAAACAAAATCCAGAATAACTGAACCCATCATTGTCTCATGGAGTAAATTTATAGTTGGAAGTCACCTTAGATCTCATCTATTCCAACCCCCTCAACTTACAGACGAGAACACTGAGATCCAAAGTGGCTAAGTGACCCAGATGCAAGTTGAAATGAAGAACCACAATTGTACTATTGTGCTCAATAAATTATCTACATATATATTAAATTTTTTCATCTTGGATTTTTAAATCAATTGGTTAGAATTTCCTTCCCAGAGTGAATATAAGCTGATGATTGGTATTTTAGCTCTGTGTTATCTAAAATTACACTGCAGAAATAAACTATCATTATTTTTAAAATAAGAGATGGTGCATAAAAGTTTTAATCATATGTAGACAAACATGTATTTGTTTTACATAGCCCGTTCCATCTGAGATTTGTGTGTTGATTTTGATCAAGATTTCTCCATTGTTCAGACATGTTTTCTTCACTATGCTAAAAAATGTTAAGAGAGTCCTCTGGTTTCTTGTAGTAGTTACCATTTGCATAACTTAGCATTTTTTTTGTGGCTCTGACTTATCTCCTGGACTATTCATTCTTGGCCTGCTCTATCCTGGGCTAATTGGTATCCAACTGCAGTTTCCTAGCCAACTTCAAGTATGCCCAAAGATGTGAAGTTGTGCTTCATTTTTTTAAGCAATATTTCTTCTCTGCCTGCCCACACTTCCTTACATTTGAAGGTCCACTTTATTTTATCTTCAGCAGCTATCTGAAGCTCTCCTGCCCCGCATTATTCATAAATGTATATGTGGGATGAATTTTATTGCAGTGGGCTTTGCTTCAACAATGTTTACCCAGTTACAATTTAAATTCCTCTCACCACACATTCATTCATTTATCATCTAGCCATTAAGACCAAAACCAAATGAAACATTAATGAGGATTTATATATTTTTGGTCAAAGTACAACCAGATTTAAAAATCACAAGTGATTCATGAATTGGGGTGGGCGAGAAGACCATAGATTGTCTTGTAGGAAATACATAAATACAAAAGCCTCAACCTCTGATTCCTTCTTTACGTAACTTCCAGATATCATACTGCCTCATCTATTTTTTGAATCAGTTTGAACACCAGTCATGTCAACATATTACTGCAAATATTGTTGAAAAGGCAGCACTTGGGAGAATGTATTCTGGAGAAATACATGTTTCTCTAGATTTTCTCAATATCTGAGTATAGCAAAATAAACAGTCCAAAACCAAGCAAACAACCAAAACAAACAAAGAAAAGGAAAGTTCTTCACTATAAGGAATTATTCATTTAGAAGGAGAGACAGAAAATCTGAAACACAATTATACTACAAAGACACATATGAATGCAAAGGTTGCTACAGAGTGTGGAGGTGGAACTTCTTAAGGAAAAAGACATGTTGAACGGTGGGGTTTAACCACATGAGAAAAGGGGGAAAAGTATTCCATAAATCTAGAGCAGTATGTGCAAAGGTACAGAGCCATGAAGAGGCATGGCATATGAATTCTGAGCAGTCAGCCTTGCTAAAGATGAGTGCATTAAGGGGGAGTAGGGAGAGTTAGGGATGGAAAAGTGGGCACCACGAGGATAGCCTGGTGGGCAATGCTAAGAAGTTTGAATTACATCCTGAAAGCCAATGAAAACAATTGAAAGACTATTAAACATCATTTCCTGATTATTTAAATTTTCTGATTTATAAAATATTTACTGTGGAAAGGCTGGGAAATACAGAAAGCTATAAAGAGATTAAAATTATCCTATAGCTACAAAAAAAATCAATGTTTAAATATCTTTCATTTGAGTGTATTCTTCTGTTTAACTTTTATATAGTTATATTAATTTGCAATATTTAAATCATTTTAAGATTTTCCTCATTATCTTTATATGTTGGCATTTTGCTTTCCATTAAATATTTGTTGAAACCATAACCTTTAGCATTTTGATGTGTTGTTACCATAAAATTATTTCAACATAATTGTTGGTGGTTGTATCATTTCCAATTTATTATCATTATACAATAAGCAAGGCCTGGATGTCATCTGAGGGCTTCCTTGCCTTTAAGATCTTGGTAAGTATACCCAGATGACTGCTCCTTCCATGGCTCATGAGAGACTAAAACTCTCTCTATGATTCCTGAGAATTCCTAGGGCTCTTTTTCTCTCCGAACAGCAATTCTGCAATGTAGTCTTTCAGTGAGTCTGCAAGGTCAAAGCTATTTTCATGGTATTACTACAAAATCATGTGCCTTTCATTCTTATTGTGTCACTGGTGTTCAGGGAAGTTGTCCAGATGCTACATGACATGAGATACCAGGTAATGGAATGTTTCCTTGTATAGACTCAGCTTTTAATTTTTTCAGGTTTAATTTTGAATACAGTAAAGATTAATAAATACAACCCACAGGAACAAAAGCCCATTGGGGTCCTCAATTCTTTTAAGTGTGTAAGGGCTCTTGAGATGAGAAAATTTGAGAACCACTAATGTAACAGGTACTTTTTCAAAGCAAGACATTTCTGTCTCTTAAGAGTTAATATGATGTCAACTCCTAAGATAACAAGGTTTTATCCACACTAATGCATTTTGGATAGGAGTGAATGATGGAGGGTGTAGCATCCTCATATTTCTGCTTTAGAAAGTTAGTGGAGAACATAGCAAATACGCAGAGAGGCCGATTATGAACCTATTATGTAAACTAGGTGAAAATGAATAAAGGAGTGTCAGTGTGATTGCAGAGGAGCAGGATAAATGGGATGTAGGAACAAGGTGTAGGCAGTTTTATTGTCTTCATGTTACAGATGAGAAAACAAGAGAATGAAGCCAAGTAAGTAGTGGCCAAGGTGGAATTTGAACTGGCTCTTCTGGCTCCAGGTCTTTCTTTACTTCTGTTACCAAAACTCATCAAGGACTCACTGTCCTTGAGAAAATACATTTATTGTTGGCATGGACACAAAAGTGATACAAATCTACAACTCTTTCTCAAACCCATGTAAAACTTAACTCACTATTTTAGAACATTTCACAACATGTTCACTTACTCATGGATGATAGCTACATGGGTCAGTGAGTTTGACGTAGTTCTCATTCATTCCCTTTCTCTTCTCTCTCTCTCTCTGTGTGTGTGTGTGTCTCTTTCTTTTTATTTACTATAAAAAGTAAATAATGTCTCTCTTTACTTTTTATTTACTATTTCTTTTTATTATCACTGCTTATGAAGCAGTATTCAGTGATGGTCATGAGCAAAGTCCATTGGTTTTGCATGTATAATCTTTTGAAAACATCTTTGGATTTTTATCACTATTCAAAGCTTATGTCTGTTCTTTGAGAACAATCCTTTGCAGAAGAAAACATGAACAAGTGTGGCCTTGTTCAGCAAAATTTTGTATGAGTAATAATTATGAGGTCTGGCAGCTCTTAGAGCTGGAAAGTCACCTTCAAAAATTCGTTTGTGGTTTCTTGGTTAGTGTAGTTCTTTACAGAGATGTGGAAGCTATTGAGTAGACTTGAACTTTATGAAGAAAACAAAAGACATTAAGTTATGTCCACAGAATACTAAGTGCTTGTCACCACACTGCTTTTTTTGCTTTTTTTGAAGGAATATCGTCTTCTGAAGCCTTAATAATCCAGTCATTATTTTCATTTAATTTTTTTCCATTGAATTATTAAGAGTAAGGGGGAAACTGTGAGATACTGTGTGTTTCTTCTGTTCTGTAGTTCTGACCTATAGTAAAAATATTTGCAAAAACTATGTCTTTATGTCCAACTTTATTAAAGTTTATAGTTAGTAACATTACAAAATATAGTTTGAATAGTATATTTCTGAAGAAGAAAGAAAGACAGAGAAAGAAAGAGAAAGAAAGAAAAAGAGAGAAGAAAGAGAAAGAAGGAAAGAAAGAAGGAAAGAAAGAAAGAAAGAAAGAAAGAAAGAAAGAAAGAAAGAAAGAAAGAAAGAAAGAAAGAAAGGAAGGAAGGAAGGAAGGAAGGAAGGAAGGAAGGAAGGAAGGAAGGAAGGAAGGAAGGAAGGAAGGAAGGAGAGAGGAAGGGAGGGAGGAAGCGAAGGGAAGGAAGGAAGAAGCAGGTAAGCAAGAAAATATTTTTAAAAGCTCATAAAAGTCTAAGGATTGTAGAGAAAGAGAAATATGTTTAGGTTTTCATTTTTTTCTTAGTATATTCTATTCTTTCCAGGATTTCTCAGAATGAACATGTGCATGAATTGAGAACTTACACATTGTCGTATTTCTCAGTATGGGTAATTATGGAAAATACATCTTTATAATCACAAAGCAAATGAAATTGAAAACGAGGTAGAATCATCAAGAAAATGACAGAACTGGAATATTTCATTTTCTTATTACACTGTAAAGCAAATTGCCCAACAAAAACCCTATAGATCACTGGAAAAATCAAGGCTGAAAATACAGAAATAATTTTTTCATGGAGGGAAATACATTTATCCATTTCCACCATTCTCCTTTCATTTCAAGAGCTCTTGATACTTTTCCAGAATCTTCTTCAGATAGGATATTTTTTGTTTGAATATGAAATCAAATTTTATTCCAAGTCTAATTGTTCATGGTCCAACTTTTGTCCTACTTAAGGGAAGTTCTTTATAAGCTTCCTAATAAAATCTTATTTCCCACGAATACTACCTCCAGGCTCAACATAGAAGACATATAAATGCTGGAAAGGCTATGATTTGGAACAAAAGTCTCCCTGGTCCAAACACACACGTAGAAGCAAAGAAATATTATAAGATAGCATGCCAGGCACTTTTCCTGTTCTTAGCCTGAAACCCGAACTACTGTTATACAAATGCTCTTAAACTCCCTGAGGGTATGTCTTATGCCTACGATGCTAGCACAGGGGGATATTAAAGAGAAATTAGATATAAACTTTGATATCTAGTCCTGAGTTACAAATAGGTATAATAGTAAGATTATCTCAGACATTACAATGATTCTTACTAGATTTTGAGATACATTTTGAAAAGTTCTAATAATTTAGAAAACATGTCTCCCAGCTTTGTCTAAGGAAGAGGTCCACAGAGTTTCTGATTATTTCAATTTGAGATGCACACACAGGTGTTGGCTCTATGAGGAAAAAGTCCTCCTCCTGGGACAGAAAAGTTGAGATGGCACTCACTGCTCTAGCATGTACTATGTATTTACTTGTTTATACGTGTATTTCCTGTTTCCAAGCTCCAAAATAGAAACACTACAGCAAAGACTTTATCTGCCTTGTTCACTGCTAGAGAATACCTTCTGGCACATAGTAGGTGCTTCATGATTATTTCTTAAAACAATAAGTAAACTGATTTGCCGCTTAGTAGCTCAGGCTCTTTGTTTCTTCATCCCCCTTCTATTACCTAGGTTTATTTATTTTTTAAAATATTCATTGGCATTCTCTTCACAATCTATATTGTAAATACAAACTGGGAGCAATAAGCAGCCACCTCACTGAGTGGGTTCACTTTAGCATATTTTGTTTTCTAGATTATGAGAAATACTGCTGCCCTAGAGAAGCTTCCAACGGGTGCCTGGCCCACGCCACTTGTTTTGAAGGGTGTGGAGGAGAGTTCACGCCTCTCCTTGTGAGGGGACACTCTCAGAGCAGCTGTGGAGTCTGCATGGCAGGATCTCTCAATGCAGTCTCCCATGAGCCTTGTGCTCTGTGACATGGAGCAATACTATGAGCCTTGCCAAGCTTTGAGATTTTTCCGTTTTCCTACCCATGCCCCTGCCGCAGAAAAATCTATTTCTCCCAGTTCCCTCTATTCAGATTCTACTGTTCCTTTAAATCTAACTGAAAACTAATTTCAGGAAGTCTTTTCTGATAGTCTCCTTGTAGATCATTTTTGTTTTTATAATTTTTTTTTTTTTTTTGAGACGGAGTCTCGCTGTGTCCCCCAGGCTGGAGTGCAGTGGCGCGATCTCAGCTCACTGCAAGCTCCGCCTCCCGGGTTTACGCCATTCTCCTGCCTCAGCCTCCCGAGTAGCTGGGACTACAGGTGCCTGCCACCTCGCCCGGCTAGTTTTTTGTATTTTTTAGTAGAGACGGGGTTTCACTGTGTTAGCCAGGATGGTCTCAATCTCCTGACCTCATGATCTGCCCGTCTCGGCCTCCCAAAGTGCTGGGATTACAGGCTTGAGCCACCGCGCCGGGCCTTTTTTTTTTTTTTTTGAGAAAGAGCCTTGCTCTGCCACCCAGACTGGAGTGCAGTGGCCAATCTCGGCTCACTGCAAACTCCGCCTCCTGATTCTCCTTACCACAACCTCTCACCTCCGTTCAAGCGATTCTCCTAATTCATCCTCTCGAGTAACAGGGATTACGGGTGCCCACCACCATACCTGGCGAAGTTTTGTATTTGTTAGTAGAGTCGGGGTTTCGCCATATTGGCCAGGCTGGTCTCGAACTCCTGACCTGAGGTGATCCACCCACCTTGGCCTCCCAAAGTGCTGGAATTACAGGCGTAGGCCAGGCACAGTGGCTTACAGTGGCCTGGCCTGATCTTATGATTTTCTATACTCCATAGCACTTTATTTGTACCTCTCAAATGGTATGTTTTGCTTTCAGCAACATTGTTTATGTGTATTCCTCATATTGTACCAAGATCCTTGAGGGGAAGAAAACATCTGCGTATCTTTTGGCACATGAGCAACATCTGTGTTCTCATGGAGTTTAGATACTAGTGAGGATTTATAATTAAGCAGATAAAGTAATAAGAAAGAAATATGCCAGGTTTTGGCAAGTGCTTCACAGAGAATGAAAATGAGGTGGCGTGGCAAAGGGTCACATGTTGTAAATGGTAAGGTGGTAATACTGGAGCTGAAATATGAATGGGAGGAATCAACCAGCTCCAGGCAGACCCTGAAGCAGAGGGTTCTAGGTGGGAAACAAGTCCTGTCCTGCCAGGCCTTCTACAGGAACACACTTGGTGTTAAAGAAATGGAAACAAACAAAAAAAGAGCTTCTGGCTGGAGTACCTCCATGAGGAGGAGGCTAAGCTCCTATGATGTGTGAGGTTAACAGGGATCAGATTATGCAGGGGGCTTTAAGGCAAGATAAGGAGTTTACATTTTATTGTAAGAGTGAATGGGGCCAGGTGTGGTGGCTCATGCCTGTAATCTCAGCACTTTGGGAGGCTGAGGCAGGAGGATTGCTGGAGCCCAGGAGGTCAAGGCTGTAGTGAGCTGGGATTGCGTCACTTCTACCTGGGTGCCTGGGTGATAGAGCAAGACTCTGCCCAAAAAAAAGAAAGAAAGAAAAAGAAAGGAAGGAAGGAAGGAAGGAAGGAAGGAAGGAAGGAAGGAAGGAAGGAAAAGAAAGAAAACCTAATGCCATAAGTGATATCTATCATTTTATTTTTTATTTATTCAAATAATATAAATGACAAATAAATTAAAAGAGTAAAGGGAAATCCTCTGAGGGGTCTAAGCTGGGGAAAGATGTAATAAGATTTGTTTTCTTAACTTTCTTCCTTCCTTCCTTCCCTCCTTCCCTCCCTCCCTCCCTCCCTTCCTCCCTTCCTCCCTCCCTTCCTCCCTCTCTCCCTCCCTTCATTTCATTTTGCCTGTTTGTGTATTTTGTAAACATTCTGAGAGCTCTGTGGGGAATGAACAGTAAGAGGGGCCCGAAGCAGACCTGGCAGGAAGCTATTGCAATGCCTTCTTTGTGACTCTACCAGTTCCTGACACATAGTAGTGCTTGATGCAGTAAATAGTTAAAAACTAGAGCAATTTGATGATCGTGTAATGCTGTTTAACAACAGCACACCAATGTTTGCCTTCTTGAGGCACAACGGGCTCTTCCAGACAAACAAATAGTGAAAATGAGATGCAATGTGTGTTATTGCATGTGTTTCCCACTACAAAACACTCCATAAGGACACGGACTTTTGTTGGTTTTGTTCGCTGACATATACCAAGTGCATGGGAAAGTTTATGGCACTTAGTGGGTGGGCTCAACTTATTTTCGATGCAACTAACCTTCGTTAGTTGAATTAATGAAAGCATATATTTTTGCCCTCTTATTTTCTGAACCTTCTTTCCACTGGCTTCTGACAACTTCTTAAATTTACCAAATGGAGTTAAAATGGGTACAAAGGGTAAGAAAGTTATTGGAACAATACCCCTGCCTCCCACCCCATAATAATGATGTGCTCCTCACAATGGCTAGATCAAGTCTCACAGCGTCTTTGCATTTGTGTATTAAGGTTTCTGTTAGCTTAGGTAATGAAAAAACGTGTTTATTTTTTCATGTTTTATTGTTTTTATTTCAGTGACTACTATTTTCTTTTTTCTTCAATTGTTTTTAGCATCCTTTCCATAAATCTCTCTCCTAGCCATTTTCTAAGATTCCTCTCTTCCTTGTTTTTAGTTTCCTTCCTCCTATTCCTTCTCTCCCACTTTCTTTTTACACTCCCTCCTCTCTTCGTCTCCAGTCAAGGCCAGCAGCTTCAAAGAGACTTGATTAGTTTCCCCGTATTTTCATTAGGAAGCCCTTTTTAGAAGTAGAGATTACAGAGAGAACCAAGCGCTACCCATTGTTAATATGCTTCATTCTGTTTGGAACTTTGCTAGAAATGTTTCTTGTTTAATACTAGTAAATCTAACTTTAAGTTTGGGCAACTAGCAAAATCATTCACGTAGAAGATGTCAGCAGGTAAAGTGATGTAGCTATGATTCAAGGAAGCTCTATATTCAAAGCAATATCACCCAAAAACAGTTTCATCTTAAAATAGCAACGTCTATAGTGTACCTACTGTGTGCAGGGTATTATATTCAATAGAATTGTGTATGCTTATGAGTTTAATTTTAATATTTGCTTCTTTATAACTATCAATTTTAAATTTAATTTTCTTTGTCATCACCTACAAATAGAAGATATTATGTCTACTTTAAAGGCACAATTCATATAGGTAAATGTAACACACACTCATGTGTATACACTCACACAGACAGATGGCCTTAAAAAAAGGAAAAATTGAGAGTGAATAATATCAAAGGGACAGAAAAGAGAGAACAAAAATATTTGAAATGCCAGAATCATTTCTTTAGGGAAATATTTTTTGAATCTGATTTCTATAATAATTAGTGGAGGTTGAAGATGGAATTATTTAATCTTTCAGGGTAAAACTTATCAGGTGTCAGTAAATTAAGAAGTGGATCACGAAGCCACTGTCAAAGAGAACTGGTAGATGATCAGTTTTATAAGCCACATGGCTACTACCATGAGACTTGGTGGGAGTGCTTATCAGGGAGCAAGTGGACAAAATCTGAGGGGACAGAATACATGGATCACAGGTGACCAGCAAGGAAGAAAGCTATTCATTCCAGGAAGGAGACAGCTGTCTAAATCAGTAAGGCCAAGAGATGCGTTTGGACTTCAGTTCAACAGAAGCTAACGTTGTTACTTGGGGCTATTGATTTGAGAGAAGAGGGTGTGGTATCAGGAGCATTCATTGAGCAGTCATGTTCAGATGCTCTGGCACCTCTTCCTGAGAAGAGTACTAGAAATAGTTCCCGGGGGGAAAGAGGGAAGAGGAGCAGAGGGAGAGGTCTGTGTATCTACTTACGAGGTGGGGCTTAGGCCTGGATACTACTCCAAACCAAATCTAAAATAAACACTAGGAATGAAGGTGGAAATTTAGTAGGACATAATGATCCAAATTAATATGGATCACGCCGAGAAGCTATAATTGATGCTCTCACAGGTAATCTGGGATCGAATCTTTGTTGCCACAACTACCCTCTAAACATATTTAGTCTAGACTCCTTTCAACAGTAAAAAGGAGACCCATATATTTAATCAGCTCTGATTTACATCAGAGTGGTGCTCTGCCTTCAACCAGATAGTCGTTCTCATTTGCAGGTGGCCAGAGCTGCCAAACACAGAGGCTTGATATTTCACTCACCAAAGGATTGTTGTAGAATCAACCATAAGCGAGTGCACAGAGGGAGACTGTTACTCTTTGACTAAGCAGTATGGTTGCAGTGGGGAGAAGTTTGGGACTGGGGCTGGAGCTAGGAGGTCCAAGAGTGGGGCCATGAGTGAATGAGAAAAGAATGTGACATGGGAAATGAAAAGATTTGAAGAAAGAAACTGTCCTCTTCCCACAGTGATTGGGCAAAGCTGTGACTTAAAATTCACCTCCCAAAAAAGACACGGTGAGGGGAATTACACCTTAAACAAGAGGGAACACACATCCCCAGGGTGCAGAGGACTGAGAAATCTTCATATCATCCCAGGCATTTGTCCCAGAATGAACTTCCTTAAAGCGAATTTCTGTCTTAACACCGCAGTCTATGAGGGGACTAGGATCTGGAATAGTTTCTGAACATCTCTTGGAAAAAAAATAGTGCCATTAAAGAATTGTTATAACCTTAGTTATGTCTCTGAAAACTGAAGGTGATTAAAGCTCTCTATATAATCTGATGAAAATGTACACCAGTGAGGCCAAGAAGGCAGCTAATTTCTTCCTTGCAGTGGGGGAAAAAAACCCCAAATTATTCCTTAAACTTAACATAAGGATGACTTTCAGCCTTCTTTATTGTGAAATATCACACTTGATCTTAGCCAAGAGGCCAGGAAGCAAAATGAAATACACATACAAATCAATGTATATATTATGTGCATTTTGTACATATACATATGCGTGCTTATGCATGCATAGTCTAATTAGTAAAAGCACCAACACCTCTTATCCCCACCCTTAAGAAATAACTTAAGAAATGGAATATTATTCACAGGTCATCTCTATCCTGAATTGTTCACAATTCATTTGCTTATATGTACCATGTGTATATATCTCTTAGCCATAAACTACTTCGCATTGCTAATTTTTTACTTTAAGTAAAGAAAATGCTTTAGTATGAATTCTTTTGCTGAACATTATGAGCATTTTTATTACTCAACATTATGCTTTTAAGATTCATCCATGTTGATGCCTCTAGCTATGATCCCTTCCATGTCACAGTTGCTTTACATACCATACTGGGAATACATTGTCACCTGCTTATGCATTCCCATGATGGACATTTGGCTTATTTCTTTTTTATTATGGTTATGAAGAATAGCGCTGCTCTGAGTATTTTCTTACATGCTTCCTTGTGTTCATGTGAAATATTTCCTCTTAAACTAAGAGTCAAATTGCTAGTTGCAGGGTGTATATTCCTTTGTTTTACCTGATAATCCCAAATTCCTTCTGAAGTGGTAGTTCAATTTGTACTCCCCAAAGTGGTGCATGATTTACCATTGATCCACATTTAAGAAGTTCTCTTCTCATCCACACTTAATATTGACAGATTCTTAATTAATTTTTCAATCTGCTGTGTATAATAGTATTTCATTATCATTTAATTTACAGTCCCTTGATTATTCTATATCTTTTATTATCATAAGTCTGAGCATCTGTTAGTATTTTTGTCATAAACACATTCTCCTATATTTTGCCTAAAAGTTTCTAAGATCTGCTTTTTATATTTAAGCTCTTGATTGCTTATCTACTTGTAATTTATTTTTTTTTACTCGTCCTTCAAATTCCACATTAAAATAGCTCAGAGTGAAACTTTAGAATTCAAACGTGTCGATAGTCCTTATCAAACTTCTAAGCAATGCATCAGTCATTCCTACATTATAGGTGTAAAATGGCATCTGGCCTTTGCTTGGTTGCTTGCAGTGACAGGGAGCTCATTATTTCAACAGTTATAAAGTCCTTCTTATAGATTTGGTGATTTCTGTCTCTGTGTAAATCCCAACAATTTATTAGAGTTTTTATTTCTGGAGAAATCCCAAAGAAGACTATGGTATGACTGCAAAAATACCTCTGATCATTACACTTTCCTGTGTCTATATCTCTTGCATCTCTGCCTATCAAGGAGTGGGGACCATTTCCCTCCCCTTTAAATCTGAGCTGGTTTTGTAACTGAGTTTGACATATGGAAAGGACCAGATGGGATGGCGTACCAACTATGAGCTTTGGCTTCAGAAGGCTTTTCGTGCTTTGGTTGGCTCTCTTGGAACCCATGCCATGCCATGAGAAGAAACATGAACTAGCATGCTGGAAGATGAGAGACCACCTGGACCAGAGACAAGTCATCCCAGTTCTGCCCATTCTAGATCACCAACTCATAGTTGGCCCAGTTGCTGACTGTCAACATGTGAGGAATTGCAGTGGCAATCACCCAAAACCAGAAATGTCCCATCTGAGACCAACCTAAATTGATCCATAGAATTGAGAGTTAAATAAATTGTTGTTTTGAGCCACTGAATTTTGAGGTAATTTATTAGACAGCCATAGTTAACTGATATAAAGATAAATTCTCCTTCTACATGGCAATCCTTAAACCTATGATGTAAATAATAATTTTATGATGACTTTATTGAGAAAAAATACCATGTAATTTAATAGTATTTTTTCCAATTTGATTATTATAACCAGTATTCATGAAATCATGACTGTCTTTGAATGAATATACAATTGTCAGCTAGGAAATTCATGAATCAATATGAAAATAAAATAACACCACAACAATAAAATAGAATTCCACAGATGAAGAATCAAAGCACATGTTCAAAAGCAGTCATATATGTATTGAACTTACAGAATTATTTTTTAAATCCAGGGATTTATAAGTAATCCTGAAACTAATCCTATGAAGTAGATAATACTATTATCACCTGTTTTACATATGAGAAAACTGAGGCTTAAAGAAATTAAATAATGTATAACAGTTTACTGAGCTAGGAAGTGGATGGAGTATAAATCAAATCTCAAGTCTCTCTGATACCAAAGCCCATGATCCTTATTTCTGTGACAGGAGTTCTCAGCCCTGGATCCATATTAGAATCATTTTGGGAAGCATTTTTAAATGTCATTTTACAGACACGTTCTGAGAAAAATTAAATCAGCATCTCTGAGAGTTTGCAGGGAGATGGGCTATTGGTGTGTTTTTGTTTTTTAAAACTCCTCAAAGATAATAGCTGTAAAAAGCCAGAGTTAAACTTCATTTAATTATGTGTTGCACTTACAAGGAAATTGCTAATCCTTCATATTGCTAATCCTTCAATTGCTAATCCACGATGGCCCTTCATAGCTTAACCTCTGCCCATCTCCAGACTCATCTTGGACCTCATTTCCACTCCATGGATTGTTACTGTTATTAAAATACAGCTTTGATATTCCAAAATACATCATCCAGCTGTGAGATGGATTTAGAATTTATACAAGCACCACTGAATTATGTTGATTCTACACTTGAATGAACCACAGACATACTTATATAACCTCAAGTAGGTTCTTTAATCCCACAAAGCCACAGCATCCTCATGGACACAGTAGGTTTGGAAATATTTTTTATCCAAGACCTCACAGGGTTTAAAAAATATAATATGATCCTAAAGAGATTCTACAGTTTTATGGGAGCTTCTAATTGGCAGTAGACTAGCAGCTTACCACTGAAAGCAATCACATAAAGATTCAGGAATCAGCGAATTTTCTGTATTTCACTGCCATCTATTGGATTTCAGCTGTATCCGAAATGTTTTCGGTTATTCCCACAGAGATCAATTCACATTAAATAGTCCTGCGCCCTTTGGAGATAAATTCAGGTGCTCTTTTGAGCAAAATAAGATTTCTCCCTATTATCATTAAAACTAAGCCTACTAAAATAACTAAATATCCCATTTAGGAAATGTATCTGGGAACATCTATTCCTACTATCTACAGTAGTTAAATATCATTTGTCAGGAAGGACTAAGGCCAAATGATAGGATTATGAAAACTAAAACTATCAGCCAAGGATCTTCTAAGTCAAGATTGAGCTGAAATGTGTTAATTAGGTATTCATATATTGAAGTTAATAATAATATAGGCAGACTTGCCAATATTGATGCATAGATTTTCATTTTTGTGGGAAGATATACATAAGGACTGAAATTTCAACAATGGAGAGGATCAAGATTTTGAGAGAAACCATTTTTTAAAAACACTAAATGTGTTTTTTTACGTGTGCAACGTGTGCTAGTATTCTCTAGTGACCATCTTCACACGGTTTGAGAGGTGTATGCAGCAGTAACTTGGAGTCTCTGCCAGAAGACAAACCACAATTCTTTTATTTTTTTGCTGCATATTTCTCAAAATTTTGATACATTCTGAGAATAATTTATTCCTAATTGAAGATATATTTTGCTAATATTCAACGTCGACTTCTTCCAACATCTTATGAAAAACTCAAATATTGATTGTAAGAATTTTATAGTGGATATTTACTTGTAACTTGGTTTTAACCAGTAATATTTTACTATAGCTGCTGTGTCACAAATCCAT
The DNA here is from genome assembly GCF_003255815.1 of Theropithecus gelada. Lineage (NCBI taxonomy): Eukaryota > Metazoa > Chordata > Mammalia > Primates > Cercopithecidae > Theropithecus > Theropithecus gelada. Next base: position 77,109,214 of record NC_037676.1, read on the forward strand.
CGTTCTTTCTATCATGAATCTATCTCATTTTTATCATTTTATTAATGTAGACGTAAGTACACTCTTCCCTAAACGCTTCTGCATTCTTATTATTAGCTAGAGTTTAATATTTGTTTAATTTTGTCATTTCCTGGATGACTAATAATATTGATCACTTATGTATTGGTTGGCTATTCATATATCTCCTTTTGTGAAGTGTGGTCTAATCCTTTATACATTTTTAATTGGGATATTGGTCTGTTGTTAAGTAGTGAGTATTTTAAAAATGCATTTTAATGGGTGCTGACGAGTTGATGGGTGCAGCACACCAACATGGCATAAGTATACATATGTAACAAACCTGCACGTTATGCACATGTACCCTAGAACTTAAAGTATAATAATAATAAAAAATAAATTAAAAAAAAAGAAAAGGCAAAAAAAATAAAAACAAACAAACAAAAAATAAAAATGCATTTTATTTTATATGACACATACTATATAAATGTAGACTATATAAAATATGCTTATAAATATACTATTTTAAAAAACATACTGTTCTTTGTCATGTATCTGTTTTATAGATATTTTCCTCCCTAAACATGGCTTACCTGTTAATTTTCTTAACAATAGTTGCTTTAAAAATTGTTTTCTCTTTCCCTTCCTTCCTTCCCTCCTTCTTTCTTTCCCTTCCTTCTTTCCTTCCCTTCCTCCCTCTTTCTCCCTCCCTTTCTACCCCTTCCTTCCTTCCTTCCCTCCTTCCTTCCTTCCTTCCTTCCTTCCTTCCTTCCTTCCTTCCTTCCNTTTTTTTTTTTTCCTTCCTTCCTTCCTTCCTTCCTTCCTTCCTTCCTTCCTTCCTTCTCTCTCTCTTTCTCTTCCTGTCTTCCTTTCTTCCTCTTTCTTTTCTTTTCTTTTCTTTTCTCTTTTCTTTTCTTTTCTTTTCTTTTCTTTTCTTTTCTCTTTTCTTTTCTTTTCTTTTCTTTTCTTTTCTTTCTTGTTTCAGATGGATCTTGTTCTTGTTTCCTAGGCTGGAGTGCAGTGGCACAATCATAGCTCACTGTAGCCTCGACCTCCCTGCTCAGGCAATTCTCCTGCTTCAGTCTGTCAAGTAGCTGGGACTACAGGCACACACCACCATGCCCCACTAAACAATAGTTTCTGATGAAGGAAATTTTTAAAACTTTGATAAAATCAATTTTAAATATCTTTCCTTATTTTCATTGCTATCTGGGACCACTCTAGGACACTTGTCCACTCACTCCCAAGTCATGAAGATATTGTTTGATGATGACCTCTAAAGCTTTAAGATTTTAGTCTTTACATTTAGGTCGATGAGCTAATTTGAATTAAATTTTGTGTATAAAACGAGGTAGAGGTTGATGTCTTTTTTTTTTTTTTTTAATGTACATCCAGTTGGTACAGTACCATTTGTTAACAGACTTTCTTTCCCCATTGAATGTTTTGGCATCTTTGTCTATAATCAAGTGACTTTGTAAGTGTGAGTCAATTTCTGAGTCCTCTTTTCTATTTTATCGAATAACTGTCTTTGTGTTTGTAGTTTCATATGTGTTGAAGTCAAGTAATATGTCTTACAAATTTGTTCTTCTATTATAAGGTTGCTTTGGATATTCTAGATCTTTTGCAGTTTTATATGAATTTCAAAATAAGTTTCTCTATTTTTACAAAACCGCCTCTAGGTACATTACTGGGATATGTCCAAATCTATATATACACTGTGCATGTGGATTGACATTTTAATAATACTAGTATTTTCAACCTTTTAATATGTCTTCATTTATTTGTCCTCTTTAATTCCTGTCAGTAATGTTTTATAATTTTGAGCATATAAATCTTCCATCCATTTTGTTAAAATATTTTTCCTAGGAATTTTGTGCCTTACCATGCTATTTTAAATTGAATTATTTTCTAAAATTTATCTCCCTCATTTTGTGCTGTTATCATGACAAAATTTGACTTCTGTATGTTAATTTTGTATCCTACAATTTTTCTGAATTTACTAATTCATTCTAGTTAGGTAGATCTTATAGGATTTCTGTATGTAAATAATTTTGTATGTAAATAATTATTTCGCTTTGCATAGTTTTACTCCTCTTTTTTCTGATATTTATGGTTATTATTTATTTTTCTTTTTTATTGCTATAGTTATGACCATGCTGAATAAAAGTGGTAAGTATATTTGGATTTCTTCTTTATAGGGTATTTGTCACTTCTCCCTCTTTTATTAATTTAGTAAATCACTTATTTATATAAGAATGAACTCAGGGATATTTACTTTACGCTTTGGGTTATAATTCAATACTATTTTATTTATTCTGTTCAAATTGTTCTAGTCTTGCCTTGGAGTTTTTCGCTTGGCTCCTGTACTCTTCATTATATTTCCATCAACGTGGAATTTTTAAAAACATTTCTTTCTTTGTGGCTTTACAAGATGCTCCAGTTCAGCTTATGTATTTTTCACTCCAGTTGTACAATCATCCATTTCTCTAAGGTGTCCTGTTTTTTTTTTTTTTAAACTGAAGAATAGTAATAAAAACTAAGATATAGGTATTAGGGGTACCGAGTGTGTTCATTGCTACTGATTCTAGGCCTTTACAACTAACAGAAAAAAGAAAATATCTGGGTTTAAATATTAACTTGTTTACATACGCATATCTACAAACACTCATATACAACTATGTCTATATTAATATTACATAGTTCATACTGAGAGCTCCAACTCTAATCCATTACCACATAGATCATCTAGCCTTCTCCCCTTTCTTATCTGTAACTTCCCACTTCAACAGTGAGAAATCTGGCTCCTACAACCTGCCACCTATTGACTTGATCGTTCATTTTCAGTGTACACTCATAGCAGTATCAGAATTGTTGACCTATATCTCCATGGACAGCAGCTTTAGGAACTAGAGTATTTATGTGCTCTACACAAAGCGCTTATGTGCAGTTCTTTCTGCCTTTAGTCTTGCAGATGCCACTCATTTTCAAAGAAACTTGGATTGTCATTTTTCCCCTCATCCCTTCAGTGAGATTGTTTCATACATCTGTAATACAGTTAAAGTCTCTTGTCATAATCTGCATTCCTTTCTGGGATCCACTGATCTCATAAATTATTTTCTTAAATTTGAATACATTAAAGTATACTCTTTGTGCTTGAAAAGTTCTATGCAGTTTGACAAGGAATAATGCCTTATACCCACCATTAGAGTTTTATACAGAATAGTCTCGCCACCCTAAAAATATCCTTTTTGTTTTACCTATTTAACCCTTGCCTCTTTCCCCCAAACCCTAGCAACCATTAATCTTTTTACTGTCTCTTTGGTTGCCCTTTACAGAATATCATGTAAGTGGACTCATAAAGTGTGTAGCCTTTCAGATTGCTTTTTTTTCTAACTTAGCAATATGCATTTAGGGTTCCTCAAATGCCTTTTCATACTCGAAAGTTCATTTTTTATATCACTGAATACTGTTCCATTATATAGACTGCTACATTATGTTTATCCATTTATCTATTGAAGGAGATCTTAGTTGCTTCCAGTGTTTGGTGATTATGAATAATGCTGCTATAAATATTCACATTCAGGTTTTTTGGTGGGCAAAAGTTTTCAGATCAACTGGGTGAATATGTAGGAACACAATTTCTGGCTCACAGTTGTAAGAAACTGATTAACTGTCTTCCAAAGCAGTTGTACCATTTTATTTTCCTACCAGTAATGAATGAGGGTTCTGGTTGCTCCACATCCTTGACAGATTTTCGTATTGTCAGTGTTTTGGATTTTAACCATTCTAACAGGTGTCTAGTGGTATCTGGTAGTTCAGATTTGCAATTTTCTAGGGGCAAATGAAGTTGAGCATCTTTCCATATGCTTATTTACCATCTGTATATATTCTTTGGTGAGGTGTCTATCCAAATGTTTTGCTCGTTTAGACTTGTGTTTTGTTATTGCTTAAAGTGTTCTTAGTGTTACTTAGATCAGGTCCTTTATCAGATATGTGTTTTGAAAATGCTTTATTTCAGCCTGTGGCTTGTCTTTTCATTTGCATTACAGTTTCTTTTGCAAAACAGAAAATTTTAATTTTAAAATAATTTAACTTCGTATTTTTCATGAATCACGATTTTGGTATTGTATCTAAAATCTCTTCTCAAACCCAAGGTCACACACGTCTTTCTGTGTTTTCTTCTGGAAATTTTAAAGTTTTGCATTTTACATTTTAATATTGATCCATTTTGAATTAATTTTATGAAAGGCAAGGTCTGTGGCTGGAGTCCCTTTTTTTTCTTTCTGCGTATAAACATCTAACTGCTCCACATCACATTTAGAAAGATATCCTTTCTCCGTGAATTGCTTTTGCTCTTTTGTCAAAGGTCCATTGACTTTATATGTGTCAATTCTAGATTGTGTATTCTGTTCTGTTGATCTATGTGCCCTTTTTTTTTTCACCAATACTATACTTTTTTCTTTACTGTAGTTTTTTTTTTTTTTTTTTTTTTTTGAGACAGAGTCTGGCTCTGTCGCCCAGGCTGGAGTACAGTGGTACAATCTCGGCTCACTGCAACCTCTGACTTCTGGGTTCAAGTGATTCTTATGCCTCAGCCTCCCAAGCAGCTGGGATTACAGGTGCCCGTTATGACACTCAGCTATTTCTTTTGTATTTTTAGTAGAGATGGGGTTTCAGCATGTTGGTCAGACTGGTATCGAACTCCTGACCTTAAGTGACTTGCTCATCTTGACCTTCCAAAATGCTGGAATTACAGGCCTGAGCTAGCACGCCCAGACTACTGTAGTTTTATAGTAACTATTAAAGTTGAATAATATCAATGCTCTGTGTTTTTCTTCAGTATTTTGTTGGCTATTCTAGATTTTTTGCCTTTTCATATATACTAAAAATCAAATTGCTGATATCTGCAAAATAGCTTTTTGTGATTTTGATTGGGATTGTGTTGAATTTATAGATCAAGTTGGAAAGTATTTATATCTTAGCAATATTGAGTCTTCCAAGGCATGAACATGGAATACATTTCTATTTATTTAGGTCTTTGATTTCTTTCATCAGAGTTTTATAGTTTTCCACATATATATCCTATATATACTTTGCTATATATACACACACACACACACACACACACACACTTACTTAAGTATTTTTTCAGTGCTATTGTGAATGGTATTTTTATATTTCCAATTTCAAGTATTAATTGATAATGTATAGAAAAACAATTGACTTCCTTATATTAATCTTGCAAACTGAGATTTCCTATCATTTATTTCCAGGTAAGCTTTTGGGTTTTTTTATCGTTGATGATTCTGATGTGTAGTATTTTTATTATTATTCAGGTTTGCCTTGTAATTTCTCCTTTCAACTATGATTATTTAGAAGTGCATTGTTTCATAACCAAATTAGTATTGTTTTTATATTATTTATTTATATTTAATTATAATGTGTTCAGAGGACATACTCCAGATGCTTTTAATTTATTTAGACTTACTTTGTAGCACAGCATATTGTCTTTCTGGATGACCTGAGCTAAGCAAAGCATGTTGCCTGCTGAAGCAATAGCGAAGAGTCATTCCCATTTCCACCCCATGATTCACAGGCCCATGAGACCTGGCTACAATAGAAGCAACAATATATATTGGAAGCTGATTTTAAGCATATGTAACTAGTGTAACTGATAGATGTTTTGCAAATAAAGTAATTATTTGATAGTCTCCTGGAAAAAATAGAAAAAAGAAAAAAGACAAAAAAATGATCAAAGTTAGGATTAAAACAATTCCTCCAGATATTAAACATATTCTGAGGAGCTATTTTAGAAAACTTTTTCAATAAACCTGAAAATTAAATGAAACAGACAAATTTCTAGAAAAGAATCATGGCTTACTCATATTAACAAAATAAAAAGGGAAAGTTAAATAGTTCAATATATACTACGCATTGGAACCCAGAATTAAAAGCTTTCCTAAAAGAAAACTCACCAGTTGATTTTAAGCTATAATACCTATATAAAACAATTTTATGAAGATTTTTTAAAGTGTTAATGTTTTCTAAATTATTTAGGAAGCCTAATAATCTTCACGGCAAAATCTGATAGGGCTTTTCTTTTTAAATTTTTTTTTTAGTTTTTAGTCTTTTGGGGCATATAGTAGGTGTATGTATTTATGAAGTGCATGAGATATTTAGATACAGGCATAGAATGCATAATATTCACACCAGGATAAATGGGATATCCATAACCCCAAGCAGTTATTCTTTTTTAAATTTAATTTAAAGTTCTGGGATACATGTGCAGGATGTTCAGGTTTGTCACATAGGTAAATGTGTATTGTGGTGGATTGCTGCACCTATCAACCCATCACCTAGGTATTAAGTCCTGCATGCATTAGTTATTTATCCTGACGCGCTGCCTCTCTCCCGCCACCACCACCACAGGCCCCCACGTGTGTTAGTCCCCTCCCAGTGTCCATGTGTTCTCACTGTTCACTTATAAGTGAGAACATGTGTTGTTTGGTTTTCTCTTCCTGTGTTAGTTTCAAGCCGTTATTATTTGGGTTACAAATAATCCAATTTAAACTCTTTTAGTTATCTTAAAATGTACAATTAACTTATTGACTATAGTCACCCTGTTGTTTTATCAAATAGAATATCTCATCCATTCTTTCTATTTTTTGTACCCATTAGCCATCCCCACTTGCTCCCATCCGTCCATGCCCACCCCTCTAGTATGCTTCCCAGCCTCTGGTAGCTATCCTCCTACTCTACGTCTTCATGAGTTCAATTGCTTTAATTTTTAGCTCCCGCTAATAAGTGAGAACATGCAAAGTTTGTCTCTCTCTGCCTGGTATATTTCATTTAGCATCGTGACCTCCAGTTCCCTTGATGCTGTTGCAAATGATAGGATCTCAATCTTTTTTATGGTTGAATAGTACTCCATTGTGTATATGTACTACATTTTCTTTACATATTTGTCTGTTGATGGACACTTAGGTTGCTTCCAAATCTTGGTTATTATGAATAGTGCTACGATAAACATGGGAATGCAGATATATCTTCAGTATACTGGTTTCCTTTCTTTGGGGTGTATACCCAGCAGTGGGATTGCTGAATTTTATAATACCTTGATTTTTAGTTTTTTGAGGAACTTCCGAACTGTTCTCCATAGTGGTTGCACTAATTTACGTTCCCACCAACACTGTACGAAGGTTTCCTTTTCCCCATATCCTCACCAGTATTTGTTATTGCCTGTCTTTTTGATAAAAAACCATTTTAACTGGGGTGAGATGATATCTCATTGTCTGTTTGATTTGAATTTCTCTGATGATCAGTGATGTTGAGCACCTTTTCATATGCCTGTTTGTCATTTGCATGTTTTCTTCTGAGAAATGTCTATTCAGATCTTTTGCTCATTTTAATCAGATTATTTGATTTTTTCCTATAGAGTTGTCTGAGCTGTTTATATATTCTCATTATTAATCCCTTGTCAGGTAGATAGTTTGCAAATATTTTCTCTCATTCTGTGGGCTGTCTCTTCACTTTGTTGATTATTTCCTTTGCTGTGCAGAATCTTTTTAACTTAATATGAACCCATTTGTCTATTTTTGCTTTTGTTGACTGTAATTGTGGGGTATTCCTCAGAAATCTTTGCTCAGTCCAATGATCTGGAGAATTTCTACAATGTTTTCTTTTAGTTGTTTCACAGTTTGAGATCTTAGATTTAAGTCTTTAACCTACTTTGATTTGATCTCTTTATATGGCAAGATTTTTTATATGACTTTCAGTAGTATGGACATTTAAACAATATTGATTCCTCCAATTCATAAACATGGAGTATCTGTCCATGTTTTTGTGTCCTCTGCAATTGATTGCATCAGTGATTTATAGTTTTCATTATAGAAATGTTTCACTTTTTTTTTTTTTGTTAATTCCTAGGTATTTAATTTTATTTGTCACTATTGTAAACAGAATTACTTTTTGACTTCTTGTTCAGATTGTTTGTTGTTGGCATATAGAAATGCTGCTGATTTTTGTATGTTGATTTTGTATCCTGCAAATTTACTGAGTTTGTATATCAATTCTAATAGTTCTTTGGTGAAGTCCTTAGGTTTTCCTAAATATAAGATTATGTCATCTGCAAACACGGTTAATTTGAGTTCTTCCTTTCCAATTTGGATGCCCTTTATTTATTTCTCTTGTCTGATTGCTGTAGCTAGAACTTCTAGTACTATGTCTAATAACAGTGGTGACAGTGGTCATCCTTGTCATGTTCCAGATTTTAGAGGAAAGGCTTTCATGTTTTCCCCATTCAGTATGATACTAGCCATGGGTCTGCCATATATGGCTTTTGTTATGTTGAGGCATATTCATTCTATACCCAGTTTTTTGGAGGCTCTTATCATGAAGGAATGTTGAATTTAGTAAAATGCCTTTTCAGCATCAATTGAAATGATCACATGGGTTTTGTCCTTCATTCTGTTGATATGATATATCACATTGATTGATTTATGTATGTTTAACAATCTGTTATATGTATATGTATGTTTAACATCCCTGGGATAAATTCCATTTGGTCATGATAAGTGATCATTTAATGTGCTGTTGTAATCAATTTCTAGTATTTTATTGAGGATTTTTGTATCCATGTTTATCAGGGATATTGGCCTGCAGTTTTCTCTTTTTGATGTGTCTTTGTCCTATTTCGATATCAGGGTAATGTTGGTCCCATGAAATTAGTTTGAAAGTATCCCTTACTTCATCGCTTGGACTTGGGAGGTGGAGGTTGCAGTGAGCCAAGATCGTGCCATCACACTCCAGCCTGGGGGATAAGAGCGAGACCTTGTCTCAAAAAAAAAAAAAAAAAGAAAAAAAAAAGAAAAAGGATTCCCTCCTCTATTTTTGGGAATACTTGGAGTGGGATTAAAATTACTTTTTCTTTAAATGCTTGGTAAAATTCAGCAGTGATGTCATTGGGTCCTGGGCTTTTCTTTGCTGGGAGACTTTTTATGGCATTGATCTTATTAATTGTTGTTGGTCTGTTCAGCTTTTAGATTTTCTCATGGTTGAATGGCAGTAGCTTATATGTGTCTAGCAATTTGTATATTTCTTCCAGGTTTTCCAATTTATTTGCATATACTTGCAACTTACAGTAGACTCCTGTGGTCCTTTGAATTTCTATGGTATTGGGTGTAACATCTCCTTTTTTATCTTTGATTTTATTTATTTGGATCTTCTCTCTTTTCTTCTCAGTCTGGCTAAAGGTGTGTTAATTTTATTTATCTTATCAAAAACCAAAGTTTTCAGTCCATTGATATCTTGTATTATTTTTCTCATTTCAATTTAATTTATTTCTGCTTGGATCTTTATTATTTCTTTTCTTCTACTAATTTTGGGTTTGCCTTGCTCTTGCTTTTCTAGTTCTTTAAGCATCATCAGATCATTTTTAAAAAGTTTTTCTTTTTGTTGATGTAGGCATTCCCTCTTATTACTGCTTTCACTGCATCCCATAGGTTTTGGTATGTTGTATTTCCATTATCATTTGTTTCAAGAAATTTTAAAATTTCTTTCTTAATTTCTTCATTGACCCACTGGGTCATTCAGTAGCATATTGTTTAAATTTCCATGTCTTTTTACACTTTCCAATATTCTTCTTGTTATCAATTTCTAATTTTATTCCATGTGATTAGAGAATAATTGATATTATTCCAAGATTTTTGACTGTGTTGACTTGTTTTGTGGCCTAGAATATGGTCTATCCTTGAGAATGATTTATGCTGAGGAGAAAAATATGTATTCTGTAGCCACTGGATGAAATGTTCTGCAATTATCTATTAGGTCCATTTATTCTATACTGCAGGTTAAGTCCAATTTTTTTGTTGGTTTTTTGTCTGGATGATCTGTCCAATGCTGAAGTGGGGTGTTGAAGTCTCCAGCTATTATTGTATTAGGGTCTATTTCTCTATTTAACTCTAATGATATTTGATTTATACATCTGGGTGCTCCAGTGTTGGGTGTATATATATTTGCAATTGTTATATTCTCTTACTGAATTGACTACTTTATCGTTATATAATGATCTTATTTGTCTCTTTTCATAGTTTTTGTCTTGAAATCTATTTTGTTTGATACAAGTATAGCTACTCCTGTTCTTTTTTTGGTTTTTGTTTGCATGAAACGTCTTTTTCCATCCTTTTATTTTCATTCTGTGTGTGTCTTTATGGGTCAAGTATGTTTCTTGAAGGCAACAGATCATTGGGTCATTATTTTTATTCATTCAGCTAGTTCATGAGCTTTGATTGGAGAGTTTAGTCCATTTACATTCAATGTTACTATTGATGAGTAAGAACTTACTGCTGCCATGTTGTTATTTGTTTCCTGGTTTGGAGGTGGTCTCTTTCCTTTTTCCTTTCTTCCTGTCTTCCTTTTAGCAAAGGTGATTTTCTCTGTTGGTATGTTTTAATTTCTTGCTTTTTATTTTTTGTGTATTTGTTGTATGCTTTTTATTTGAGGTTACCCTGAAGCTTGCAGATACTATCTTATGACCCATTATTTTAAACTAATGACAATGTAACACTGACTGCAAAAACAAACCAACAAATAAGTAGAGAAAATTAACAAAAACTCTACATTTTAACTTAGTCCTCTCACATTTAAACTTTTTGTTGTTTCTATTTACATTTTATTGTACTATGTCTTAAAAAGTTGTAGGATTATTTTTGATTGGCCAACTTTAATCCTTCTACTTAAGATATGAGTAGTTTATGCACCACAACCACAGTGTTGTAATATTCTGTGCTTTTCTGTGTACTTACTATTACTAGAGAGTTTTGTACCTTTGGATGATTTCATATTGCTCATTGATGTCTTTCTCTTTCACATTGAAGAACTCCTATAGTTTCTTGTAGGACAGGTCTGGTGTTGATGAAATCTTTCAGCTTTTGTTGGTTGAGGAAAGTCTTTATTTCGCCTTCCTGTTTGAAGGATATTTTCACCAGATATACCAGGTTATGATGAAACAAATTTTCCCACAGCATTTTATTTATTTATATTTTATTTTTGTGAGATGGAGTCTTACCCCATCACCCAGGCTGCAGTGCAGTGGTGTGATCTCAGCTCACTGCAACCTCCACTTCCCAGGTTCAATCAATTCTCCCGCATCAGCTTCCCAAGCAGCTGGGATTACAGGTGCCCGCCACCAGGCATGGCTTGTTTTTTTTTTTTTTTTTTTTTTCTATTTTTAGTAGAAATGGGTTTCACCATGTTGGCCAGGCTGGTTTTGAACTCCTGACCTCAAATGATCCATCCTCCTCAGCCTCCCAAGATGCTAGGATTAGGCATGAGCCATCGCACCTGGCCCCTTCAGCACTTTAAATACTTGATACCACACTCTCCTGGTCTGTAAGATTTCCTCTGGAAAGTCTGCTGCCAGATATATTTGAGCTCTGTTGTATGTTATTTTTTTCTTTGTCTCTTGCTGCTTTTAGGATCCTTTCTTTATTTTTGACCTTTGTGAGTTTGATTATTAAATGCCTTGAGGTTGTCTTATTTGGGCTAAATCTAGTTGGTGTTCTATAACCTTCTTGTACTTGAATATTGGTATCTTTCTCTAGGTTTTGGGAAGTTCTCGGTTATTATTCCTTTGAATAAGCTTTCTACCCCTATCTCTCTCTCTACCTCCTCTTTAAGGGCAATAACTCTTAGTTTTGCCCTTTTGAGGCTATTTTCTAGATCTTATAGGTACACTTCATTCTTTATTCTTTTTGCTTTCATCTCATCTGTGTATTTTCAAATAGCCTTTCTTCAAGCTCACTAATTTTTTCTTCTGCTTTATCAATTCTGGTATTGAGAGACTCTGATGCATTATTCATTATGTCATTTGTGCTTTTCAACTCTGGAATTTCTGCTTGATTCTTTTAATTATTTAATTTCTTTGTTAAGTTTATCTGATAGGATTCTGGATTCCTTCTCTGTCTTATCTTGAATTTCATTGAGTTTCCTCAAAACAGCTATTCTGAATTCTGTGTCTGAAATGCCACATTTCTCTGTCTCTCATGGATTGGTCCCTGGTGTCTCATGTAGTTTGTCTGGTGAGGTCTTGTTTTCCTGGATGGTACTGATGCTAGTGGATAATCATCGGCGTCTGAGCATTGAAGAGTTAGGTATTTATTGTAATTTTTACAGTCTGGGCTTATTTTTACCTGCCCTTCTTAGGAAGGCTTTCCATGTATTTGAGGGGACTTGGGTCTTGTGATCTAAGTTTTTCATTATGCAGCCATATCTGCCTTAGGGGACACCCCAAGCTCAGTAACACGTTGGCTCTTGCAGACTTGTAAAGATACCATATTGGTGGTCTTGAATAAGATCCACAAGAATTCCGTGGATTACCAGGCAGAGACACTTATTCTCATCACTTACTTTTTCACAAACAAAAGAAGTCTCTCTCTTTCTGCTGAGCTGCCTGGATCTGGACATGGGGGGCCATGAGCACCCCTGTGGCCACCAACATTAGAATTGTACTGGGTCAGACTTGAGAGCAAGAAAGCACAGGGACTTGCCCAAGGCCCATGTAACCACTATGTAGCTACTGCCTTTGTTTATTCAGGGCCCTAGAGCTATGCAATTAGCAAGTGACAAAGCCAACCAAGCTTTGATTTTGCTTCAGGGTGGTGAGTTTCCCCTAGCCGTGGGTAGGTCTAGAGATGCTGTCTAGGGGCCAGGACCTGGAGCCAAATATTTTAAGAATATATGTGGTGCTCTATTCTGTTGTGATTGTGCTGACTACAATCTCAAGAAAAAGTCCTCCCCACTCTTCCCTCCCCCTTCCACTAGCCAAGGATTCTCTCCCCATGGCCATCACCAGAGCAGGCCTGAAGAGAGTACTACTACCTATGTCCATTGAAGGCTCAAGTGTTTTTCGGTCAGCTTGTGGTGGGTGCTGCCAGACCTGGGACTCCCATTTCAGTGAAATGGGCTCCCTTCTGACCCAGGGAAAACACAGAAATGATGTCCAAGAACCAAGGCCTGGAATTAGGCACCCCAAGGGCCTACTTGTTGCTCTACCCCACTGTGACCAAGCTGGTATTTAAACTGCAAGACAAAGTCCCTTTTACTCTTCCCTCTGCTTTTCTCAAGCAGAAAGAGTCATAAGCACCACAGCTGGGAATGTGCTTGGTCACATCTGAAGACAGTATGGCTCAGAGTCTCACCCAAAGCCCATGGCCTGCACTACCTGGCTACTTCTGCTGCTTATTCAGGGTCCAAGGGCTCTTTAGTCAGCAGGTGTTGACTCCTGCCAAAACTAAATCCTTCCCTTTAATCCAGCAGGTCCCCTTCTGGCCCAGCATATGTCGAGAAATGTCTGGGAGCTTTGACCTGGAATAAGTGCCTCAGGACTTGCCTAATTCCCCATCCTACTATGGCTGAACTGGTATTCATGTTGAAAGACATAGTCCTCTTCACTCTTTCCTCTTCTCTCCTCAACTGGAAGGATGGAGTCTCTTGGAGCTGTGAGATGCACTTCTTTGGGCTGGGCTGTCTGATGGGTGGTGAAAGCCCTCCTTTGGCCACTCCAGCTGGTTTCTCACTGGGCCATGTTACCCTCAAGGCCACTGGCTTCAAACCCAGCACAGAACAAGGACTTGCACAGGAATTACAGTCCTTGTGGCCTAGACTGCTTTTCAAGTTTATATAGGGCCCCAGAGTACTTTAGCCCACAGCAGCGAGGCTTGCCAGAACTCAGTTCCAGTCACTTGGATGAACAATTCCCCTCTCGCTAGCACTGGTCTAAATGCTTCCTCCATGGGCATCGGCTGATGCAGCCATATCTGCATTAGGGGGTAACCCAAGCCCAGTAACACTGTGGCTCTTGCAGGCTTGTAGAGATACCTCAAGTCTGTAATGTAGAAATCGTGCCTGAGTTTCCAATCTGCTGGCCTGTCTTACGGATTTGGACTCTATTTGCATTAGCTCTTACCTCAGTTTTCACCCTATCTGCTCTATAGATTCTAAACTTGCCATCATCATGTTTGCTTAAGCCAATCCTTAAGACAAATAAATGTCTTCCTTCCTTCCTCCCTTCCTTCCTTCCTTTCTTCCTTCTTTCCTTCCTTCCTTCTTCTTTCCTTCTTTTCTTTCTTTATTTACCTTCTTTCCTTCCTTGCTTTCTTCCTTTCTTCTTTCTTTCTGTACCTACCCTAATTATTAGTTTTATTTTTCTGGAGAACCCTGACTGGTACAACTACTTTAATAATCAAATACGTGTGTAAATTTTCATGATCTTGAATTAATCAGTAATTTCTTAGCTGTGGCTTTAAAACCACAAGTGACCATGGAAAAATAGATAAATTTGACTTTATTAAAATTAAAAATGTTTGTTCCTCAAAAAGATACTGTCAGGAAAATAAAAATACTACCCACAGAGTAGAACAAAGTTATATTTGCAAATTATATATTATAGGATCTAGTATGCAGAATATATGAAGAACATTTACAACTCAAGAAGAAAAAACAGATAACCCATTTTAAAAATAACCCATTTCTCCAAGAAAGATCTACAGATAGTCATTCACCACATCAGGAGATGCTCAACATCATTAGTCATCAAGGAAATGCAAATAAAATTTACTGAGATGCCACTTCACACCCACTAGAATGACTTTAATGGAAAAAATGAAAATTAACAAATGTTGGTGAAGATGTGGAGAAACTCATACCCTCAACATTGCTGCTGGTAAAGTAAAATGGGACAGCTGCTGTGAAAAAGTTTGGCAGTTTCTCAAAAGGTAAACACAGATTTAGCACATGACCCAGCAATTCAACTCTTTGTTATTGAAAACATGAATATTTCAAAATATTTATTTCATACTCAATATAATTAATATATTTAATTACCTTATATTCAATTCTCTTATATTCTCTTATGTTTCATTTTTTATTGGGTTCAAAGCATATCCACAAAAACTTGTATAAAAATGTTCATGGCAGTATTATTCATGATATTCCAAAAAGTGGAAATAAACCAAATGTTCTTCAACTGATGAATACATAAATAAGATGTGATGTATTTATGTAATGGAATATTATTCAGGTATAAAAGAAAACCTTAAAAACACTATGCTAAATGAAAGAGCCAGACACAAAAGGTCACACATTGTTCAATGACATTCACATAAAATGTCTAAAATAGGCAAATTCATAGAGACAGAAAGTATATTAGTGGTTGTCA
Organism: Theropithecus gelada; assembly: GCF_003255815.1. Taxonomy (NCBI): domain Eukaryota; kingdom Metazoa; phylum Chordata; class Mammalia; order Primates; family Cercopithecidae; genus Theropithecus; species Theropithecus gelada. Next base: position 77,124,425 of record NC_037676.1, read on the forward strand.
GAGTATGCCGGAGGGGGGAGTTGGGAGTGTCTGCTAATGGTATTGTGTTTCTTTTTGGGGTGATGAAAATTTCCTGGAATTAAATACTGATGATAATTGTACAACCTTATGAATATACTAAGAACTACTGACTGACATATTTTTAAATGGTTAATTTTATGCTATGTGAATTTTATCTCAACTTTTTAAGTGCAAAAAAGTCGGTGAAATTCAAGTTATAATCACAATGCATACCACCGCACTTTCCCCAGAATAGTTAAATAAAATGACTAGTAATAACAAATGCCTCAATAATATGGATTTCTCAGAACTCCCATACATTGCTGGTAGGAGGGTAAATTTGTACAAATGCTTGAAAAATTCTTTATCAGCATTTACTAATACCTATATACACATACATATGGAGGTATTGGCATGGAGGGATATCGGGAACACAATATGTGAACAAAAGCTGGCTGCAGTACAATGCCACTTCCAAAAAATTTGACAGATGAAACAATGTCATATTAGATGCATATGTAAGTGTGTAAAGGACAAAACTCATGGATTCAAGGCTATATGTTAGAATTGTGGTTACCCTTGAAGAATGAAGGAAGAGAATAATAGAGTTGGTAAGACCTTTTTCAAAAGAAGGAAAAAAAATAAAAAGAAAATCTTCGTATTTTAATAAAATCAGTTTTAATTGCATAGTGAAGCAGTGTTCTTTCATTTTTCACATTAACAGAGTAAACTGAAATCAGAGGCAAAAGCACATTTCCACTGCTAATAAGTCTCACAAGGCAAACTAAGGTCATGTCTTTCAATAACTTGATCAACATAAGCAGATGAATAGACCAGCTGTGACTGGGGCGAGGGAAAAGCAGCTGGCGGAGAGATGTGAGAAACTGGAAGGACTCTGGAAAACACCAATGTGAATATGTAATACATTGCTGAATGAATAAGATAACTTCTAGGCAAGAATTTGCAAATCTAAGTAAAGATTGTTACAATATGTGCCCTTTGATTTTAAAAAGAAAGTCAAATTGTTCGGAAAATAAATCTGTTTGTCAATCTCGTAACTCCAGATCTATTTGTCAGAATAGGCCTTTTAACTGTCTGGTTCTAATTTTTTCTGTCTGTTGGATTTTCTTGTTTCTCTTACTGAAGGCATCACAAGAGATATCTAATCAGCCTAAAAATATATTGTTCTTCTTTACTAGCTTCCTGTGCCCCCAAGACCTCCTTACAGAACCAGTCAGTCACGTGATTGCAATAAATACATTTCTATGAAGGCAAGTTGGGACCTACCAAGGCCAAAGGATTCGCCGGCAGTAGGGAGATGAAAAAACTATTCCAATTTCTCACTCCTCTCTCTCTCTCTCTCTCTCTCTGTCTGTCTCTCTCTGTCTCTCTCTGTTATTACATCATCAGAATTCCTGTGAAATTCTAAAAAAAAGTTGTTTCCCTTGGACTTCAATCATTACCAAGAAAAGTTAAAAGCTTCCGTTTAAGACAATGGTTATTAAATGAAGGTGAAAATTAAATGTTATGAGATATTATTAATCATATATAGACTCCTACTCTTTAAAGTTAAAATGAGAACTCATAAAATTTCTGCCAAAGAAAATAGCGTTGGCATAAATGATGTTTTCACACCTATGCCACTGTATGAATGTCCTTTTGTAATTGCCATATTATAAAATATTTACAAGAACTAAAGAACTCAGTTAATTCATAACTGTCTGCAGTAATGCAAAACAGGTTGCTCTTTCACATCTGTAACAACATCTTGAGAATTATTTGGGAATAATCTTTATTCAACTGGATTCAGCCAATAAATCAGGCCAATCTCTTATTATCATTTTTGTCTCCCTTCAAAGGGCCTTTGCCAAGACCTAATGAACTCATATCACCTCAGTCTGCTAAAGACGTCCTTTTTGGGATCAATCTTGGTTATAATGATTCAAAATTAGGTTATTTACTTCTTTAAGAGTAAAAACTCCCTAGAGCCATCTATAGTCTTTAATGTACTAACTGAGCATGCCATCTAGATTACATTTACTACTGTGGAATTATCTTCCTGTAATATGCCCATAGAACTCATTTTTTGGTAATCTTCTATTTTCCATCTGCATTCTCTGTCTTGATGATCTCTCCACATACGAACGGTATCAAATATCATCTCTAACCTAGTAAACTCAAAATTTGTATCTCCATCCTAGAATTCTCTTCTGAATGGATTTATTTATCCAACTGCCTTCATTTGGATGGGACATCTGAAATTTAGCATTTCTATAACCGAGCTCCTAATGATCTTCTTGGGTTGCTCTACCTTTCACTTTCCCAGTCTCAGTTGACTTCATCATTAAAATTGTTCAGAACAGAAACTTTGGAGTTCTTTTGAACTCCTCTTTCTCACACATCTATTGATGCTACCACTAAAATATATCCCAAATCTGACTGCTTCTCATCACCTCTGCTGTTGCTAAATTTGTCCAAGCCACCATTTATCTCTGGGTTGGATTTCTGCAGTTGCTTCCTACTATATCCTCTAGCATCTATCCTTTTCCACTTACAGTCTTTTTTTATACAGCAGTCAGAGTGGACCTTTTTAGTTTCTAAACCACATGACATTAGTTCTTTCAAAATGCTGCAACGTTTTCCCATTTCACCTGGGGCAAAGCCAAAGTCTTACAAAGATTCACGGGGTCCTCTTCATCAGGCCTCTCTTTACTTCTCTTATCCATCTCCTACTTCTTCCTTCTGATGTTCCTCTAAGCATACTCTGGGACCTTTTCTCTGATTGTTTCCAGTACCTGGTTCTTTTCCACAAATGTTCATTAGCTCAATCCTTCACTCTTTAAATTCTTTGCTCAAATTTCATCTTCTTGATGAGGTCTACTTTATTCACCCTAATTTACTTTGCAACTTGCACCCTGAGCAGTACAGCTAGTCTTCCTTTCCCAGAATTATGCTTTTTTCTCCACAGCTTTCATCTTTGCCTCAAATACTGCCTAATCCAATTATTCATTACATTAAATATTTATTTTCTGTCATTTCTTCTAGCATGTAATATTCTCAAAAGAAGTTAATGTTATCCATTTCATTGATTGATACATCCCTAAGTGACTATAATAGTACCTAGCATATAGTAGGGATTCGACAAATACATGTATTAGATTGTCTTTCATTATTGCCTTTAAATTATTGACATATTACATCATGAATGAACTTCCAAAACATTATATTCAACAAAAGAAGCTACATATAAGAAACCACATTATATAAATCAATTTCCATGAATCATCCTGAAAAGACAAATATATAGAAAGAATGTAGATTAGTGGGGCTTGTAATGGGAATGAGGAGTAATTATGCATGAGGGATCTTACTGTGGGGGTGGATAAAAGATTCCAAAACTAAGTTGTGGTGATGGTTGCATCACTATATTTGGTAAGATTACAAAAAAAAAAAATCATTAAATTGTACACTCGAAGTGGGTGAATTTTATGAAATGTGGAATATACCTCAAAGAAGTTTCAAAAAACTCTAGTCAATGGCTCCCAATTATTCTTACAACATAGTTCATATTCCTTCAAGTAATTGTGAAGGCCCTTGGCTTTCTGGCCTTATTCTATGCCTTTTCCACTAGTGTTTTTATCTTTTTATTGTGTGGTCCTCTTTAGCCACTTAGCCTTCTTAAGAGTCATTCCTTTTGCTTGATATACTCTTCTCATTCACATTTCCCTCATCATCAATTCCTATTTTGCTAAAATTGTAGGTCTCTGCTTGGATGTTACTTCCTCTTGCATCAATAGCTCAAGACTTCAAATACCTGATATGGTTATTACAACATAGGAGATACTTAGCAAATATTTGCTGAACAAATGAATGACTGAATATATGATTGTTATTTTAAAAGGATACTTTGTATATAAAGCTGCTTTGATGATGTAGATATAAATTATGTTTGAATGTGTAAAACTGAAATTCTGTCTACTAGATGGTTATAAAATTTGTTATTATTTTAGCCATTATTTTCTTCCAGAAAGATGTTGCATTGTGGTAAATATATTTATATACAGTACTAATTAACAATCAAATACGTGATACTTCCTTTGCATTGCTCCTTTTTTGACAAGGCTTTTTATTGAGAATGAAGTTGTCTAAATTCAAAAAGCTTACCTTACATATCATGACTTAAGATTATCTGACTATGAGCTTAAAAGCAATATACTTTGAAACATTAGCTCAACTATTGCTTTTGACTTTATTCATCAAACCCTGCAGTCATGGATGTCATTAATGCAATGAATGGAAAGCCATTGTACAACAAAACTTACAGAGAATAAATGGGGTATTCATTCAATTTGTCAAAACTGCTATCTCTTGACTGGGTGCCATGACTCACATCTGCAATACCAGCACTTTGGGAGGCTGAAATGGGAGATCACTTAAGGCCAAGAGTTTGAGACTACAGACTAGCCTGGGCAACATAGGAAGACCCTTAACTCCACCATGAAAAAATAACCATGCATGGTGGTTCATGCCTATAGTCCTAGCTACTTGGGAGGCTGAGGTAGGGGCATCACTTGAGCCCAGGAGTTAGAGGTTGCAGTGAGCTATGACCCCTTCACTCCAGTCTGGGCAACAGTGGGAGACCCCATCTCTTTTAAAAATACTGTTTCTTTATACTTAGAATGGAATACAAGAAAGAGAAATAGTAATAGTAAAACCAAATGGAATATTGTTCTTTCCTTTTTTAAGCCTTTTATTTCTCTATCTTAGAATGTATAAAGCTCTCATGCTGAAGTCTCAGAAGCATAAGTCTTAACCTTGTGATCACATCACAATATTTAAATGGTAGAGTTATCTGCATTCAGTCATAGACATTATTCCTTCTCATTTTCCTTACACACTATTGATACTTCTCATACACTGTAAAATTTCTATTCTCAAATCATGCCATTTATTCCTGAAACTTCAGTTCTATTTGACTATGCCCATGACTGGAAACCAATCTAGGTGAGAATACCTTGAGCTGCAGATCTTTTCATCTAGCATCCTACTTAGTATATTTAATTAGATGCCTCATTTAAGATAGAGATCTTAAATTCAAATGTTCAGAGTTCAACTCCTGACTTCCCATTAACGGAGATAAATTCCTCCTCCAGAGTATTTTATGTCAGGAAATGGGACCTTAAGCCAACACATGGTTGTCATCTGAAGCATAGGAGTCATCTTTTACATTTTCCTCTCTTTTCCATTATCTAATTCATTACTGTGACCATTAGTAGGTGGATTCTTCCTCTAAAATAGATAATGAATCTATTACTCTCTCCATCTCTCCAGCCACTACCAATCATTACCATAGTTAAATCTTCATCTTTCACCTACAGTTCTACCCACTTCCCCTCATGCCTATCTTGAATTTATGTTCACACAATAGCCTGCCTAAATTCTATTTATCTTTCGAGTTAATCTTTGATGTCACTGCTGCAAGGAACTATTCCCTAACATTCCAAAGTAGATTGTTTCTTCATGTTGTACATTCTTATATTTTCCTATAATTATCCTTCATATTGGCATTCACAGTTTCATTAAATATTTGTGTAATGATTTACATTGTAAAAACACAAAAAAATATTTCACTAGTGGTCATTAACGTCCAGCTTATATTTGGCACTGAGTGAATATTTGTAGAATAAAAAAGAAAGAAAGAAATCTGTAGATGGATTCTACCTTTGGCATTGTCCTTAAAAATAACTTTCCCAGTATACAATATTGAATTCTACTTTTACTGCCTTTATGATATCTTAATTCTTTAATAGGAAATATATTTTGATTTGTTATTTAAAATTGTGACTTGACCTTATTAATTTTTTTCAAATAAAAAGTATTTGTTCAAAAACTGAATTTTTTCTCTCTAATTTCCCCTGCCAGCATCAATCTCACATTTAACAGTTGTGTTAGTGTTCATATGTTAAAAACATTTTTGTTCTGTTCTCTGGTGCCCATAATACATCACTTGGACTATTACAGCTTTAGAATATATTCTGATGTCTGATACAGCAAACTTATACTCATTTGTCAACTTTTTTCAATATTTTCACATATTCATGCTTCCACATAAAATTCTAAAATCACATCATAAAATTTAAAATTATGAGAATTTTCTGAATGTTGCATTTAAATTTATAGTTTAATTTAAGGGATATAGTTCTGTTTAGTATATAAAATATTCATGTAGAGAAATATATCTCTTCACTGATTCAAGGTTTCTCTCATGCTTTTGTATAATTTTGAAGGCTTACTGTTGTAAGCCTTAAATATTTATTTTATTTTATTTTTTTATTTTAAAGAGACAGGGTTTCACCATGTTGTCCAGGCCATTCTTGAACTCCTGGACCCAAGCAATCTGCCTTCCGTGGCCTCCCAAAGTGCTGGGATTACAGATGTGAACCACCGTGTCGGGCCTAAGGATTTTTTTTCATGTGTGTTCCTAAATGTTTGCCATTATACTATTAAATTATTATTGTTTTATCAGAAAATGATTGGATTTTCTACAATTATTTTTGGAATAGTAAACTTACTGAACTCCCATAATTTCTAACAGCATTTCAGTTGATTATTTTCTCTTTGTAATATGGAATCATCAGTAAATAGTTACAATTTTTCCTACCTTTTACCAATATTTTTACCACCTGTGACTACATCATATGTTGTATTAGCTGTCATTTCTGGAATGATGATACACAGTCATGAAAGGAGGCAGCCTTGGTTTATTTCTCATTAGAGAAGAGACTTCTAGGCACCTCCCAAACCCTAGTTTGTTTTCCTTCTCGGTACGCCGCTAGACTACATTTTCCATTCCCTTTTGCACAAACGTGGGACCATAGAAGTGGACGGGATGTGGGCAGAAGTGATGTACGTGACTCCCAAGCCTTTTCCCTAGAAACTTCCCAAGTAATCTTCCTTACTTTCTCTGTTCCCATCTGAAGTTAGAGGCCAAAAGTTCTGATTCCTTGGTGAATTTTGAGGCCAAAATAAAAAAGAGAGTGAATCTTGAATCAACATTTAGAGGAGAACTGCCCAACAGCACTGCCAGAACAAGAACTCTCATGTAGAAAAGTAGTGTGAGCAAATTTTATCGAATAAACCACTAAGATTTGGGGGCTGTGACAGCAATGACTATATATATCCCAATTATTTCACCATTTTACTCAAAATGACACTAATTTAAACTGTTAAACAAACTCTCGACTGTTCGGTTGAAATAGATAGGATTTTCTAAACCACTCTTTAATTCTTATTCCATCAATAACTTTATAAATCTAAAATTAACCTGAAGATCTATGAAATAACTTTTTGGAATATATGAAGATTATCATACAATGTTTTAACTGCCTTATTTTGTAATAAATTATGTCCATAGATTATTCAATGTCCAATCATACCAGGCTTTTAGAATAAAACTTTCCTGGCCATTCTGAACAATTACTTTAATATATTGCTGAATTCAGTTTTCCAAATATCATTTTTGATTTTGATTTTCAAATTTTCAATGATATTGACCTATTGTTCTTAATTTTTCCATGTTTCCTTTCCTTCCTTTATATGTTTTTAAGGCATTTCTATGAGGATTTCTCTGCATTATATATGCTCTGTACACTTTTTTAGAAAAACATTTTTTCTACTTTCTGCAGATCATTTAAAATAGGATATAAACATGAATTCCTTGAGGTTTTGAAAGAATTTTACATTAAAGTCATCTTGATCCAATATTTTATGTGGGTATGGAGTGGTAGGTATTTGGCAACATCCTTAGTTTCTCCTATGGTCACTTTGCTATTAAAATATTCTACCTTTTCAGCCAATTTTAGACATTCATGATTCATCTAAAATTGTCTACTTTGTAATTGATTTATTTACAAATTCTACTGTTTTTCCTTTTCTTCAATTTCTGATTTATGACCAGAAAGCAAAGCAATTCCATTGCCAGGTCTCTAAGATGTACAAAAAATTATTAAAAACAGCACATTCTGAACTAAATCATATTTAGACTTCTTCCTAAATGAGAAAATTATAAATACTATTTATCTGGGCATTATTCATAACAACTTGACTCCCACTCTCCCTTTCTCATTCCTTAAGGTAAGGCAATAATAAACAGAAAATGAAAATTTTCCTAATCACTGTGGAAGCAGAAAACAACTCATTACACTTCATATGAATATGTGAGAATTGGTGCCAACATAGCAGTACCAAATCTGAAAGCCAAATACTCATCAGCTGAGGAGATGCTGAGTAAATATTTGTTGAAGAAGTAGATGAATTGGGGCCAAAATCGCTATTCCTGTAGTCTCTTGAATATATTTCTAGAGGCTGTTTGAAAATTAGAAAAAAAAAAAGCAGTTTTAGTTTGATAAATTTCAAAATATATTAAAAAGTGACAATGCATGGTTATTTATATAACATGCAAGTTCTATAATAGAAGATCAGTTCACATGGCGAAGTCCACTCTAACTCTATCCCAAACCTAGCATTTGTTAAACAAAAATTTATTTGCTTAAAAATTCTGTAAAATCTGAAGCTAGAGATCTCTTTATATAATTTGGGAAAACAATACCTTATTTAAACACAGCTTGGAAAGTTAAATGATTAGAGATATCAACATGAAGAATGAAGCACAAGTCTTCAAAGCTCTTTAGGAATACAAGCTTTTCAATCACACCATCCCATCATTTAACGCCTGTGAGGTAAGCAGATGGTGACGATTTTATGTAAGAAAATGTCACATTTGTAGCACAAAGAAGCTCATTGTTTCCATATTTTCTGCCAAGGGCATGCCTTTGTAATACTTCAAACGTGTACTTACTCTGATTGGGATCACAGCAGTGAAAAGATAGTGGTTCTACGGCTGCCTGTTAATTTACCACGTGGACCTATTACAATTGCTCTCATTATCATCTCTCAACCTAAAAGCAAGAGGTGCCTTGTGTTGACCAAAGAGAATGGACTGATACTGACTTTTCTTCCATGGATTGAAGCAAACCAAGGCAACCTTATTGTCTCTACGTAAGGTAGGCAATTCTCAATCTAACAGGTTCCAAGTGTTCTAATTTCTTTCTTCACAGAGAAAATGAGAAAGAGAGAGAATTTGCCAGATATATATGCAAGTTAATAGCAAATTTTAATATATGGTGCTGCGATAGCAAGATCGCACCTGATCCCTGTCTTTTTGAAAAAAAATGTGCAACACATTTTTCTGTTGTAAATTTCTTGCTTCCTCTGTTGAAAAGGTAAAGCATTACTCCAGTGCCTACCTAGTAAATTTATGGGTCTAGTTCTTTTTTTCAAAACTCTAAAGTTTTTCCTAAATGCACATGTTGTCAAAACAATTCCCTAAATTTGATGAGTAATTTAGGAAAGAACAACAAATAGGCTTTGGAAATATGTGTACATGAAAAGCAATGATGAGAAAAGTTATGCTAGACAGTATATGATTTTGGCTTGAATCTGTGGATGTTTGTGCAGCTGGTAAAAGATACTGCAATCTGTATTTCTATTGGTCATGAGTGAAAAGGATAGTTTCCAGATTCTTTGTTAGTGTTCATTGCTGGGTAAGTACATCTATGTGTAGGATTCATTAGTTTAATTAAAAATTAAAATAATTCTTATGTGACAATTTTCTTGAGGTAGAGTTCTAAAAATCATTGACTTTTTTTTTTTCCTTCTGAAGAACTGGAGTAAATTTCTGCAGAAGCTTTTATATGAGTAATTCTTAGATAAAGTTACACTTTTAAAAATCTCATGAGAATTGACCAACTAAATAAATCTGGAGTCTACCATAGTAGCTACATTTTTGACTTGTTCTGAGTAAACATTTGAACTCTTAATTTCATCCATTAATAACAAAACCACATGTGTGTGGACAATTGTTTCAAATATTTCTTTATCTACTTTTCTAAGATTTTGCTGACATTTCAGAAAGCAAGTGTCATTTTGGAAATTTTCTTTTCTGTGAATAGATAGTTTTGAGGCAAAAAGCAAAGCCACTGCTCCTCTTTTTATTGATTTCTTCATGTCTGAATTCAAAATGTCAGTAGTTTCATTGATATGTGTGATTATTTTGAAAAGACGGCCATTATGTAACAGTTTAAGATTTACAGACAGGTTTCAAAGGATGGTATGTGGAATTCTTATATAACTTCTCATATATCTCATATAGCACTGATTTTCCCCTAATGTAGACATTTTACATATCTGCAGTACATTTCTCAAAATTATGAAAATATTATTGATATAATACTATTGGTTAAACTACAGACTGCATTTGGATTTCATCAGTTTTCCTGTAATGTCCCTTTTCTGTTTCAGGATCTTATCCAGGATACCACATTGCATTTACTCAATATTATCTCCTTTTTCTCCTTTGAATTGTAACCTTTCAGCCTTTTTCTTTTTTTTGTGATTTTGGAGTGTTTTGAAGAGTACTAGTCAGGTATTTTGTAGGATGTGTCTGTATTTGAGTTTGTCTGATGTTTTCTTATGATTACATAATATTATAGTTTAGGGGAAATACACCACAGGAGTAAAGTGCCCCTCTCTTTACAACATATTAGTTACTTGGGTACCTAATATCAACACGACTCAGTGCTGGTGGTGTTAACACCGATCACTTAGGTGTTAAGGTGATGTCTGCCGAGTTTCTTCACTGTTAAATTAGTATTTTTCCCTTTCCATATTCTATTATTTGGAAGTAAGTTGTTAATTCCAACTCACACTTAGGAAGAGGGGAATTAAGCTTTATCGCTCAGAAATGAAAATTATTGAAACGCATTATTTGAAATTTTTCCCCTCCCCACCCCATTTATTTACTTATTCAATAATTTACTTATAACAATTGTGTAATTGTGCATATTGATTTTAATTTTTAATTATTTGGATCCAATACTATTGTTATTCATTAGTTGCTAAAATCATCCTAGCTTTGGCCATTAGAAGCTCTTTCAGGTTGGTTCCTGTGTTCTGACATGTTCCCGTCCATATTTTGTGTGGTGGTGGTTGTTTTGTAACTTCCTGTCAAAACAAATGCTTCAAGTTAATCATGCATTTAATATTTTCTGGTCTTTGATATATCAGTTCTCCAAGATGCTCTGGTTTGTTTCATTGGATTATGTCATTTTTTTTAAAAAAAAGCTCTAATTTAAGACATTTTAAAATAAACATTTTACTTCAGAACAGTGTTAGATTTACAAGAAGAAAATGTGATGATAGCACAGAGTTCCCATATACCCCGTACATAGTTTTCTGTATTATTAACAAATTACATTTGTTATAATTAATGAAAAATATTGATACATTAGGATTAACTAAAGTCTGTACTGAATCAGATTTCCTGAGTTATCTAGTGTTCTTTTTCAGTTCCAGGGTCACCTCTGAGATAATTACTTTACATTTAGCATCATGTCTTCGTAGTCTCCTATGTAGGCTGCGACTGTTTTTCAGACTTTGTTATTTTTCATGACCTTGACAGGTTTTAGGAGTACTGGGTCAGATGTTTTGTGGAATGTCCTTTTTAAAGATTTGTCTGATATTTTCGTATTGATTATCCTGGGGTGATATGATTTTGAAAAGGAGACCACAGAGGTGGGGTGCCACTTTCATCACATCTTATCAAGGGCAAATGGGTTCAATGTGATTTGTCATTGTTGATGTTGACTTAGATCACATGGCTGAGGCAGTATTTGTCAGGTTTCTCCAGGTTAAAGCTACTCCTCCTATACTTCTTTCCATACTGTCATCGTTGGAAGATAGTTACTGTCTGCAGCCCACACTTAAGAAGTGGGAAGTTGTATTCTACCTCCTTGAGGGCAGAGTATCTATATGAATTATTTTTAATTTTTCTGCGTGTGATGTTTGTCTAATATAATCTAATTTGTCTAATATAATCTAATTTGTCTAATATATTAAATGTATCCCTTATTTATTCAAACACTTATATCACTATGGACTCATGGATATTTATTTTATAAGTTGAGTCTATCCACATCTATTTATTTTCTTGCTCAAATTATTCTGGCTTTGGATAAGAAAAAAATGATTTTTACTCTACTCCAGGAATAACTTCATATACATTCTGAGTTTAAATATGCCTCCTGAAACAAATTATCTTCAGTAATAATTTACTGCTTGATGGTGCCTTTTTATAAATCAGGCACAGTAGTAAATACTTTAAGCATCTTTTTAATCCCTGAAATCTCAAAGATGTGTAAACAGGGGCCCAGCTTATTTCTCTCTAAGATTTTATAGACATGTCTAGTTGCATCCAGTTGTCTGACACATGTTCCCAAACTAGATTTGAAAAGTAAAATAATTTAATTAGGTGTCATAGATTCCTGTGTCTGAAACTAAACTAATAGTTGGGAAATTTCACATCAATTGTCTTGTTAATGTTGTCAATTTTTAAATTTGAAGTAGTAACCAAAAGTTTATGTAAATTGCTGTGTCATGATTGTCTATATCAGATATAGGCATTAAACTTAAATATCAAGGGTATGAAAATCAGCTTCAAAAGTGGAAAAGAAATTTGATATAAAGTCACAAAGGTTCGCCATCCTTCATAGAGAATAATTTTTTCAGATCATGCATATGTTTCAAACGTCTTGTTAAGCTTTCACACAAGTGAAAACTATGCTCATAATTATGCGACCTAGAATCTTTCTCTTTGATAAAAACAGAATATTTTTATACAATTTTAATATACACTGAATTTTTCCAGGGATACAGGTACTACATAAAATGAGGGAAGGTTTTGGTTAAAACTTAAAGCATTGTTTACGTTTTTAACAATGTTTTTGTGTGAATCGATAGCATATTTCTTTTAGCTGCTGATTCGTATCCCAAACCACTGAATTTTAACTCGAATATTTAATAGCTAATCAATATGACATCCTCATTATAACAGCAAGGAAAAAGGAAAGGAAAGTAATTTATAATAAAACTGCCTTTCTGAGCCTGGGCATGGTGGCTCATGCCTGTAATCCCAGCACTTTGGGAGGCCAAGGCGGGCGGATCATGTTAGGAGATGGAGACCACGGTGAAGCCCCATCTCAACTAAAAATACAAAAAATTAGCTGGGCTTGGTGGCGGGCGCCCGTAGTCCCAGCTACTCGGGAAGCTGAGGCAGGAGAATGGCGTGAACCCGGGAGGCGGAGCTTGCAGTGAGCCGAGATCGCACCGCTGCACTCCAGCCTGGGCAACAGAGCAAGACTCCGTCTCAAACAAAGAAACAAACAAACAAATGAATTGCATTTCTATCAATTAATACTCTGAATTGACTACACTAAGAGAAAAAATGAGGTGTTTCAATGATTGTTGAACATATTTATAATAAGACATTTGGGATGAAGAGAGTAACAACAATCAGAAGAAAAGTGAAAGTTTCAGAAAAAGTATTAACAAAGTAAAGTAATTTGTATGTAATAAGATAAAAATGAAAATAATTGGGGTAAGACTATTGTTCCAAGAAAATTAATAGATGCTGAAGGGGAGAAAAAAGGAAGTATAATATTCTTGCAAATATGCTGGACTTTATTTTCAAATTTAAGCATCGAATTCTTGACATTATGTTATGAGACAAGCTTTTGATAGCAAGTATTTTTCTGTCTAAAATCACACCATGTGTCAAGGCAATCACTGAGTCTTTAGTTCTTAAAAATAACCTAAACACTGTATATTCAGTATTTGATAGGAAACAGACATTAGGGTGGAACAAAGATAAAATGATACAAGAGTCTATGTTCTAAACCTCTAGGGACCATATTAGGGAAAGATTAAAAAATAATGCACAATACAAAAATGTGTCTTAAATATATAATTGTAACAAAATATATTACTTACCATTGTGCTATAATACATGTCAGGTATTTAGTATGATAATGATACGAAACATTTTACAACTTTTATTAGCCTCATTAACAAAATTTTATGAGATCCCTGGATTTAATATTTCATTCACATGATGGAAAGAGTCTCCAGTCACCTCTGTTATTCATATTTAGTTGGTTACATCTGTTTTGTCGTAGCTGCAGTACATCTGTGAAAAACTTGTCAGGTACTATAAAAAGAAAAATGCTATTTTTTTTTTCCGAGAATGTGTATATGAAAGCCTTCACTAGATTCAAATGTTTGATAATTCAACTTTGCTTTCAAGGTTACCTTTTAGCTCAATTAACGCTTTCTGTAAAAGTTGGCTTGTATGTTCCATTTCTATTTCAAATTAATTAATATCCTAACCTCCTGTTTAAGTTCATATGGATTTTTAAGTCCAAAGATCATAGTTTTTAATAGCCTCCACATGAGAACACATTATTTACTAACCAACATTTATAAATTTATCACATCTAATTTTCTAAAAAAATCCTATAAAAATTCTCAGTCAGACAGACATTTTTAAACTAACAACTTTATTGATAAACCAGTGGCAATTTTATTCACTTTAAGAAAATCTACTGCATTACACATTTAAAAGAAACTATTGATATATTTTAATACATAAAAACCTTTATCAAACAATTTCATATATTCATTCTGTTTTTAATTAAATCAAAAATCTATAATATCAAATATTGAACAAAATATCATAAAAGAGGCACAGAGATTACATAATTTGTATTTCCCTCCATCCTAAGATGTCCTAATAATGTCTTGGATCATTATAATATTAAATTTTCTCCAGCATTATGGGTCTCACTACAATTTATTTGTGCTGTTCTATCAGTGTCAACTAGAACTTTCTTCTTTTAATGAGATTTTTCAAAATACTCAGTGTGTTTACAATTTTCAAAATTTTCATTAAAAATCTTAAAAGTGTAATATATTTTTTTTGCCAACTTTAAAACTGTTTCTTTGTAGAATGTTTAAGCTGGACAGGTTTCTTTGTCAAGATTAAAAAGTAACAGAAAAAAAGTAACGATTTTAAAACTTAGCTCACAATGAACTGTGAACCTCCATTTGTGAGCTAAGTTTTAAAGTCTACTCTCAAACATTCAATTAAATATTTTCATCATATTTTTATATTTAACAATTGAAAATAATGGCCAAAGACATATTTTAGGCATATATACATACATACACACACACAAAGAATCTGCATTTCTTTCTTCTTGCTTCTTTATCTCTCTTTTTTGTTTGGTTTTGGTTTTTAGAAACAAAGTCACAAATAGTAAGGTTCTTAAATCAGATTTAAAAGATGAATTAACATGAAGATATAGTAAATGTAGCTGTTTGAAGAAAATGTTTTTACATCTGAAAGGAAGAGCATGTTTTGTTTAGGAAAATACCTAGGGAGCTCAGTTGGAATAAGGACGTTCACTGTTGTCTGGCATCCTTGGCCACTAGCCACACTAGGCCAAGAGCATCTTCCCCACCTCGCAACCAAACCATGAAGGTAAGTAATAGGTTCCCCCCGCCCCCGCCACACACACACCACAAACCCTAACAAATTTCAAAAATGGTCCTCCAGGGGGCGCCAGCTCTCCTGCTATTTTAGATCAAGGCTGGGGGAAAATAAAGGGGTTTTACAAAATATCATTGTTCTTAGAAGTTCTTTATTTATTTGACTCTGGGGCAGTCACTTTGCCCATCTTTCCTCCAGCTTCTGGTCTTCTGCTATAACGCACGGGCTTTCTATTATCACTCTCCCAGTTCCTTACCTATTACGCAACACACTGCACACTTCTAATCTGGCAGTTCAGGTTTCTTTGTGGACTAAATCCTCACAGTTCCTGCAATACCTCCTCCAAAGTAGTCTGTCAAAGCATTTCCCTAATTGACTATACAAAGCATCAAAGTGATCATTTTTCTTTTCTGGTACATGTTTATTAGACTTTGTAAGAACTAGCAAAGACACGCACCACCACTTACAATCTTAATTCTCTGAAAAACAAACACACACACACAAATTCTAAATCAATGATTTACAAATTTACTTTAGACCATCATTCCTTCATAAATGAATGGCCCTCAGTAATAACTAACAGTCAATACAAGATAGAGGAGAAAAAATAACAAAAAATCAATTTTCATCATTTCTTCCAAAGTGCCTGGTTTCTTTCCTTTGGTTATAACATGTTACTTCAGGTTATCTTCATTCCTAATCTGCCTTGCTGAGCAAGAGGCAAAGTTGAATAAACCAAACTTCAGGGGAAAGTGAGTCGTGGTAATATCTTTCTTTCAACTTCTTTATAAATGAGTAGAAAAGCATATGTTTACTTCAGTAGTTTACTCCCTTTCCCCCCGCTCTCCCCACAGCCCTCGTCTACTGCTTCCCAAATATCTTGAATTTTTATCTGAATCATAATTATATGCAAGAATAGTAGTCAAGGGAATGCTTCTTGTGTTCTTTGGGTAAAAAATTTTCACTACTTACCAAAGGCAAGAAAACTTAACTTTAGCCCTCAAAGATCCTATTTTAAAGCTATTCTCTAAGGTCCCACTTTGGGGGCTCTGTTAATAACTATAGTCTATTTTAAATAGTTTATAGTGACATTTATATCCTTTAATGATTAAATCTATTGTGAACTAAATGCTTCATTTTAAAATGCTTTTTGTTTTAAAATACATAGATTTACCAGAAGAGGGAGCAATCTATCTAGTCTCTGTTTACGTGATCTGTTTATCTTTTAAAAAATTGTATAAACATAAAATGTTCGAAAACTACCTACAGTTTTATGTGAATGTGTTTTTTGGCATTTCAAAGTTTTACTTTGTATTTATATAAATAAAGGTAAGAAATATTAAGATTTCTAAATTGCATTAAGTAAGGGAAATAAATATTTCAGGACCAAATAGCTTTTTAAATTACCTTCCGTTCCTGAAGAAATTAAGTGAACTGTTGATGTAGTTGGGATAAAACCATAGAAGAAAGAGAATGTTAGTTAGAAGGTAGCTTAATGGCCTCAAGTTAGTTATTGTTACTAATTGCTTTTTTTCTCCATTGCACTGATGCCATTTCGATCATTTAACCATTAAAAAGATTAAGTGTTATTGAGTGATGTTTATGAACATTTCCCTCTGGCTTTTACAATATCTTAATAAATATAACACATGTAAATCCACTTATGGCCAATATGCAAATATTTTGGAGTTGTCACTTGAATGGAGGAAAGAGACAATATGGCATATACATTTTTCTGATTTTTTTTTTCAGTTTTATTGCCAATTATACACCATGCTATCTTAAATGAACTCATCCAAAAATGTGTCAGTGATTATTCTTCAATTTAAACCATGAGGAAAATGTTGATTTCAGCCTGGTCTGTCTCATGTTTGGGCTCGTTTCCATGGTAGATATGATGCTTATTGAGGTTGTTGCATTTCTCTATGTCCTTTAAATAATGAATTGCCTGACTACATTAAATATTAGAATTATGGAAAATATATGAAATATGGAATCATAAATATACAGGTGTAACTTAGAATGCACCTGTTAAATTTAAATATAGAATTTTTTTTTTTTTCTTTCAGAGGCTATATTGGGAGAAGGTAAATTTTGGTGACTCTGTGGCATGGTTTCCCATCAATCTGAGGCCAGTTAATTAGTGAATTAGAAAGAACTAGGCTGCTCGTCGGAGCTGTTTGCTTGGCTCATCTGCCTGCAAGAACCACGTTGCTGAATGCTGTTCTTCAGCTTCCCTTTTGAGCAAAAAGGCACTCCTTAGCTCGTTCCGTCTTGGGAGACAGCCTTGGGAAGAGTGGATGCAATCCAAGGGTGTTACTGGAATTAGGGCTCCACAGGGCCAGGTTAGTGTGAGGATGGTTGTGGTTTGGTTTTAAGGGCTTTTTTTTTTTTTTTTTTTTAAGTTGCTTTCTCTGTGAAGCTGTCCCTGTGTGAACCTCCAGTTCCCTCTTCTTTGTGGCATAGATGGAAAGGCAAAGGAGAGCTGGATTTCACATTGAGCCCTATTTCTCTCTGTGCCAAATATACTCACTGGTTATAATAACATATATGTTATTTTGCTCTAGGCATGCAGTGATTCTTTAAGCTGCCAGGTTCCATGTAGCACATGGAAGGATCTGTTCATGGAGACTCAACAGGAAAGCTAATTCACCTGTGTTGCATCCATACCTTCCCTTTAGTGCCCAGGGTAGTAGCACACAGCTTTACTAGTGCCAGCAGGACCACTCTAGCCTCAGAGTGTTGAAGCATCTTCTGAAATACCTAATGCATTGTCACAGAGTCATGAAATTCTCTTCAAAAAATAATAGAAGCCATTTCTGTGAGGCTAATTTACTTTAAACATCAATGAGATGGCATTTGGATTTTAATTTCTTTAACAGTGGGAGAGCATGAGCTTTGGCAGGAAGGGAGTGTTCTCTTCTACAGTTTCCACTGGAGAGGAGACTTGAAATTCTCGCCAGTTTTCAGGCAGGCTTGTCAACCAAGATTATTACTAGGCCAATAGGAACTCACCTGTGGGACAGGGAGGGATGCGCCTCCTCTCCCTAACCCTTTATTACCAGCTACTTTGCCTCTCCCTTGGAGTATCTCGGCACTTGGGGGACACACAATGGAGAGTGCTGCTCTGAAGAGAGACAGAGGCAGATTAACCCTGAGGCTGATAGAGATGAAGCTTCAGGGCCCATCACCTGCACAAGCCCTTTCCAGGACCCCAGGAAAGGAATTAACAATATGTTCATCTGGTCTTATGTTTTTACAAACTTTGCAAAATATCGTATTTTGATAACAGTTAAGAACTCTGACTCTTTGTATGCTGTTTTCCCATTCCTCACACTTTCCCTCTCATCCAGTGATATTGAAGTAGCCCTAGAGATTACTGGGTAAAGAAGAATGGAGCTGGGCAGCTAACTGTCAAGTTTAGAATTAGTTCACAATCTCTTCTAAACATAGTTGTTGCTAGCTGTCTGCCTTAGGAATGGCTTCTTTGATGCTGAAGGACAAACATCTTTCATCCCTTTAGAAAATATTAAATGTTGTTGTCATATAAGGAGGCATACTCATCCAAAGACTGAAAGATCAAGTATCATAGAAGAGTTTCATGCAGTGACAGATTAATGCATTATATTACTTTTCTGTACTAGCCTGGGATCTTTTACTCCTTTGTAGGGTAATGTATTTGTATGGGACTTTGATAGAGCGCTGCCAGATCTGGTTGACTGCTAGTGTTCTGTGTGGACAAGGTCAACATCACCATCAACAAATATTTATTGAATGCTTATTAGGTGCAAGGCACTGTGCTAGGCAATGGGGATTTTAGGATTGTTAATTCCTAATCAGAAGAGATCGCTTCATCTTTTCGACAGTTAATTTTAGGTGTCAACTTGATTGGATTGGAGGATGCCTGGATAGCTGATAAAGTATTGTTTCTGGGTGTGTCTGTGAGGGTGTTTTAGTCAGTGGACTGGGAGAGGAAGACTCACCCTCAATGTGAGTGGGCACCATCAAATTGGCTGCCAGTGTGGCTATTACAAAGTAGTTGGAAGAAAGAGGGCTAAGTCTTACTGAGTCTTCTGGCTTTCATCTGTCTCCTGTTGGATGTTTCCTTCTGTTCCTCCTGCCCTTGGACATCAGACTCCAGATTCTTCAGCCTTTGGACTACTGGACTTACACCAGTAGTTTGCTGGGGGCTTTCCGGGCTTCAGTCATAGACAAAAGGCTGCACTGTTGGTTTGCCTGCATTTGAGGCTTTTGAACTGGGGCTGAGCTTGCAGACAGCCTATCATGGGACTTCATCTTGTGATCGTACGAGCCAATTGTCTCTAATAAACTCCCATTTTATGTTTTATTTTCTGAGACAGAGTTTCCCTCTGTCACTCAGGCTGGAGTGAAGTGGTGCAATCTCCGCTCACTGCAACCTATGCCTCTTGGGTTCAAGCGATTCTTGTGCCTCAGCCTCCCGAGTAGCTGGGATTACAGACACGCACCAACACACCTGGTTAAGTTTTGTATTTTTGGTAGAGATGGTGTTTCACCATGTTGGGCAAGCTGGTTTCAAACTCCTGACCTCAACCTGTCCCCCCAACTCAGTCCTCTAAAGTGCTGGGATTACAGGCATGAGCCACTGTGCTGGGCCCCTAATAAACACCCTTTCATATGTACAAACATCCTATTAGTTCTGTCCCTCTGGAGAACCAGTCTGTAATTCGTCTGTAGTCATGCATTGGTAAAGTACATTATATTTAGCATCACATTTGACCCTTACAACACCACTCTGCAGGTGTTACTGGATCTCTTTTAGAGATGGGTAAACTAAGACTCAGAGAGCTCATGTAACTGTTTGAGTCCATGAGAGTATATATGGCAGAGCTTGGACTGGACTTCTTGTCTGAATGCACACCACTGCCTTCCCTCTGCACCACAGATGCTGCTTGCTAGTCCCTCCCTAGGTTCATCATTAGATGTAGCTGGTAGGATGCCTTGACAGAAAATGTTCTTGTGACATATCAAGTCTGGGTTCTAATTCCGACTGCCTCTATTGCTGGCTTTGAGCAAGTCAATTAATGGCTCCCACTTTGTTTCATTGTATGATAAAGGGAATAATAATCATTACCCCAATTTGGTTCGAGTTATTTATAGATATATTGGGACATGAGTTTTCGGAGGAGACTACTAAAGGGTAGTGGTAAGAAAGCTGAAGAGGATGCACAATCTAACAGTTATACTCATGGTTCAGATCTCTCTGTCTCTCTGTGTCTGTCTCTCAATTTAAAAGGTATCAGATGCAGACAAAGCTTCTTTGTCACTGTCTCCACTGTTTATATTCCTCTGTCACTCTATTATCCTTCCTAAAGGCAACCTCCAGTTTATGCTGATGTGTATTTGTCTCTTGCATGTGTTATAGTTTATTTACTCGTATACAACTGTCTATGAGTAATGAGATGTGCTTTGCAGATTCCCAGCATATGGCAAGTCCCAGTAATGTCAGAATGGGAGTCCATGTTTCTATACATCCTGGCCAGAAATTGATATTGCTATTCATTATTTTAATTTGAATTTCTCTCATTACTAATGAAGTAGTACATTTCATAAGTTTGTTGCCATTCAATTTTCTCCTTCTATTCTTTGACCAATTTCACCTGTTGGGTCATTTGTGTTTTGCTTAATGATTTTTGAGGTACCTTGCTGATTGTGAATACAAACCCGTCATTGATATGTTATCTTTTAATCTTTTACTATTTTAATCTGTGGTTTGTCTTTCAATTTTGTGTTTGATTTCTTTTATTATACCAAAGCTATTTGTTTTTATCATTGCTAAATGTATCATTTTATTTGGAATATTGTGGTTTTTCATCTTGTTTAAGAAATTCTTTTGTTTCCTCATAGTAAAAAGATAATTCTTCCTACATTAATCCTACAAGTTTTCAGCACTCCTTCATGAGGGTCTTCAATGGAATTGGTATTATTTTTATTTGTGGTATGAAATAAATCTGCAAATCTGTTTTTCCACAATGAAGGCAATTACTCACAGCACCGTTTAAGAATGGGTCAGTCTACTACTTTAAAAAAAATGCCACATCTATTATATGCCAAGTAGGTAGAGAGAACATTGTTAATAAAATGCAGCCAAGCACATGGGACAGTATTGGCTATTTTTTCTTCAGGTCACACTGTAAGCGCCTTTAGCTACCATCTTTAATTGTGCAGAAATCATCATGGGATGCTATCTACAGAGTGGCTTCCTGCCAACTTACTGCTGCATTCTTAACTTGTTGAACACTTCAAAGGGCAATAAACTTCTCTAAAAAGACACATGAAAAAGATCTGGTTGATCATGGTGCTCAGTTATAGATTTGATTCCTTTAAAAAGCTGATCTTGGAGAAATAGAGTCTTAGAAAATCTGCTGGAAGTGTCCCTTAATAAAAGAAATTCCACCAAGCTTTGTCAACCGTGGTACAATCTGTGTTATAGGCACTCTTTTCCTAATAGCTTATCATTCTGTGTCTTGACCAAAGGAGAAGACCTCATTCAAGTGACCTACTTTTGTTAATGACTTTGTTTTCTACTTTTTCCAAAATCAAAAATTCAAAAATCTTCTGAATGTGCAACTAGAATCCTTTCATTTCTTCAAAGTTTGTCCAGGTCAGTCATAGAAAGGAGGAGATTTGGTGTCTTTCTAGAAGGACTTTGTCCTGTTTTGGCCTCAGAGGTTGTAAAGAATATGACTTTGATATATGGAAAGAATTGAAATCAGATCATACATTATAAAAATTTTACTTCCATAAACTAGAATCCATAAAAAACAATTAAAATATATGTGGAAATCTTCCACCTAGATAGAGCAATGGGGTGGAAGCCATTGGGTCCAGTTTTATAATCAGACAGTTGAATCATTCATCTCATCAAAAGCTGCATGTCCCTGGTGATTTTTTCCTTCTTTCCCTTTATTCTATTAACACCTGTGGCAGGGGAAGCAGTTGGTCTTGATAGTGGTCAAAAGACCATCACTCTGTCAAGACTCCTGAGAACCCCATCTCAGGCAGCTTCAGGAACTAATCCACAAATTTCATTCAAAGTAGTGTAACAATTCCATTGGAAACCCAATCAAGTGGAAGGTTCTTTCATTAGAGTTCTAAATACTCAAGTTTTAGATGCAATAAATACAAAGTTAATTGGCTGAATTTTATTTGTAAACTTATTTTTCTATTTAGAAAAGGAACAATTTAGCTATAAAAACATAGAAAAGAACATAGAAAATATCCATGAGTTTTGAGTCCTCCATTCTTTTGAATTCATTAAGTTATATTGGTTAAACTATGATTCTGTCAGACTTGAGTCCAGAGACAAAGGTTATTTCTTGTACTGGAAATCTTGAAATAGCAATGAAATAAAAAGAAAATAGTGTTGGTGAAGCTGGCAAAATAGGTGGAAATAATTCCTCAGAATATGGAACCAATGTTGTTAGTTGTCCTTAGCAGGCATGATGGGCTTCAGGTTTGTCATAATTAAATGCATATAATAATGAAATTGATATCTTGAGCACATTTTATTTTTTCAGATATTATCTCTTGTGGTTAAACTTCAAGACTAGACCAACCTTTGGCCTTCACTATTCTCTCACAGTTATGAAAGACATGATCCTTACATTTGAGAACAGAGCGAGTCAAAGCAAATTATGACACTTTCTTGGCAGAAACCTCTTAAAATTAGGGCAGTTTTAATTTTAAAAATTGACAATATTTTGCCAATAATTTGGTTTAGTGAATTTTATACATGAATGTAGTCATGAATTTTTTTTACTTGTACTTGCTTACTTTTCCACAAACATGAGTAAAGAAAATTTTCTTTTAATATACCTCTTATCTATAATTGTACTAATAATAATTCAAAGTTACTCCTTTTTATAATCATCCAAAGGCTTTTGCCATGTTTTTGTAAAATGGATGAGTAAGTGAAAACTAAATTAATGAATAAAATACATTTCTAGAGGTTTGTTGAAACGCTCTGCAGGTATTTTCATGGTGCTGATTACCAATGAAAAGCAACCAAAGTCTTGTAGACTTATGAATCAGTAAGACATAATTACTGAGTATTCATGAAATACCAAGACAGAGCTGCCTCTGTCTAAGGATATTATATTCTCCCTTAGACGGCCACAGTAGTACAGTGACGCCAGGGTTATGCCACAAACTGAAGATCAGTAGCAAGGTATATTTTACCAAATTAAATAGCTAAAAAGCTTTTTTCAGCAAAAGATTTTTAGTTAAATAGATTTTTAAGATACAAACTTGTTAGTATTAAAAGTATAGTGGCCCATCACAAACAAAAATTCGTCTTTTAAGATAGTAAGAGAGGGGAATTGTGGATAGAATAGTAAAAGGGGTAACAGTAAAAGAAAGAGTATATTATATGACTTTATATTCTTTTCCTTCATGTTTGCACTTCTTTAATTCTATTCCTATCCTTTGGTTTAACAAAGTGATCCAAGGGCAGACTTTAAACAAATGGTGAGAAACCAGAAGTGGAACAGGAAAACTGGTTTGATAAAGGCAATTTTTTCAATATGTGGGACCAGCACTTCATCTTATTAATAGATGGTCTGTAAGTTGAATTGTTACTAACAGATAAGGTATTAATTTAAACTAGAAATCAAATCTATCTTATGGGATTTGCAGAAGTAATGGTTTTTCTTATATGCTCCTTTCCAGATGTTCTTTTTATAACTACAGGCAATCTTAATTTTCAAATGTTCCAAATGTATAATTAAAGTTACCGTTTCACCTCAATTTAAAGTATTAAATCTTGAATAAACTTGGATAGACCGCTGCTTTGGCAAACCAAGAAATGTGTCTTGAATTCTTCTGATTCTTTCTTCACCCATTCTGTCTGCCATCTGGCTATAAGCCACTCTTCACTTCTCAAAACACACACACCTACTTCTTCCTTCCTGGCACAAGCGTGACCCTACGTTTTAAACATGAATTCCTTTATATAATATTGTTCAGGGCAGAAAGGCTTTGTACTTCATTTTTCCTTTTCTATTATCAAGAAATATGTCTTACCTTGGATTTGAGACTATATGCTTTGTGTTGTTCGTCTTCAGTCAAGTGAATGTGCCTTTTTGTACCACCAGATCCTTCCAAACTCAAGAATCCCACTTAGTTTGAACCACTCTTTCAAGGTCGTTTTTAAAAAGATCATGTGGCTTATTTCTTAACATATGACATTATCTTATGATTTTATGACAATAAAAGTTGTCCAAAGTTAAGTCACTAATGAGGGTATTAGCCATTAGTAAGATTTAGAAACTTCAAAACAGACTACTCGGCCTGCATCTTCTCTATTAGTTTGCTTTAGTTTGCTATTTCTTATTTACTGTTCCCTGCTTCCAAGATCATTTTTATATTTTCAAAATATACTTGTTCCTGAAAAACAAAGGACTGAAGGTGAGACAGGCTTGGTAGCAAGAAGAGGAAGGGTGTGGCAAGCACAGGTGCTTTGAGGAAAAGGTTTATCATCAAACTGTGTTCAGACTATTCACAATAGCAAAGACATGGAATCAACCTAAATGCCCATCAATGGTAGACAGGATAAAGAAAATGTGGTACATATACACTATGGAATACTATGCAGCCATAAAAAAGAGCAAGGTCATGTCCTTTGCAGGAACATGGTTGGAGCTAGAGGCCATTATCCTTAGCAAACTAACACAGGAACAGAAAACCAAATACTGCATGTTCTCATTTATAAGTGGGAGCTAATTGATGAGAAAACATGGACACCTAGAGGAAAACAACAGACACTGGATCCAGTAGGAGCATGGAGGATGGGAGGAGGGAGAGGATCAGGAAAAATAACTAATGGGTACTAGCCTTAATTCCTGGGTAATGAAATAATCTGTACAATAAACTCTCATGACACAAGTTTACCTATATAATAAACCTGCGCATATATCCTCGAACTTAAAAATTAAATGAGCAAACAAAAATAAATTCTGTTCAGGTCACAATCTCTGTGAACCTCAATAATATTTATTTCCCATAGTTTTTATAAGATTGGTACATTAAATATGAAAGTATTTATCAGTCTTTTGATGTGATAGTTTTGTTCAACAGACATTAAAATATTAATGTTTCGGCCTGGCCTGGTGGCTTACAGCTGTAATCCCAGTACTTGGGGAAGCTAAGGCAGGTGGATCACCTGAGGTCAGGAGTTCAAGACCAGTCTGGCCAACATGGTAAAACCCCATCTCTACTAAAAATAAAAAACTAGCCAGGTGTGGTGGCGAGCTCCTGTAATCCCAGCTACTCGGGAGGCTGAGGCAGCAGAATCACTGAAACCTGGGAGGCAGAGGTTGCAGTGAGCCGAGATCACATCACTGCACTCCAGCCTGGATGACAGAGTGAGACTCCATCTCAAAAAAATAAACAAAAAAAACTTAATGTTTCTGTAAGGACTTACAGAAACATCTGTTGGGCATTCATGTCTGTTTGTGCAACTGACAGCTCTAGATACTCTGAGTATTGCACATTATATGAATTTATCAAACAAAATATCTCATGTATCCCATAAATATGTATAATTATTGTGTGTGTATCAATAAAAAAGGAGTAATTAACCTTTTAGACGGAAGCAAATCTTAAATAACAATTATCACTTTATCACTGCAATTTACTTACTGTTTATCTGATCTAGTCAGTGAGAGGAGAGTAAAAATACAGGAATCAATAATGAAAGAAACCCAGTAATACATTAACAAAAAATATTGGGGGCTTATAGAAACATTTACTTGGTATTTTTGTATCTGGCAGATTGGCTGCAGTCTTGGCTGGCCTCAGCAGGATTAGGTTAGACTCCAGGGTTTAGGTCAATTCAGACATACTCAAACCAAAGAGCAACAGCTACCTGGGTATGCTGTTCTGATGGCAGGGGGTAGAAGTTCAAAGAGGGAAGGCAGAAGTCGCCACGCCCCCAAATCTTAGCTTGATATAGGCACTCTGTCACTCCCACCCACATTCTATTTAGCAAGGCAAGTCACATGGCCCAGCCCAAAGTCAGTGGAGGAGAAAGAAGATTTGTAGGCAAATAATTTGATTTATCACTACATGGAATATACTTAGTTATCAATAAATGGTGCTTTAAAAAACAAAAACAAAAACAAAGCCACTTCCTTGACTAATTGCATTTTTGCACCTAAATTCTAGCAAGTACATATTAAATTGAACGTTGTTTATTATGACTTTAGATAGCTAAATAATATTTTACATAGAATAGTATATATTTTACCGATCCTACTATCTGGATCACGGGTGTCATTAAAACTTCCACTTAGAGAAGAGGATTTTCTTAAGTCTAAAAGACATGTTCTTCCTGTTGAACTTTGCTTTCTTTGAGTATTTGAGGATATGTGTAGATTTTATGTTGTGGGTAGAATACTTCTATATGAGGATGATTAGAAGTTATTGGAAGATTTAGGATTTGGGATGAAACTTGAAAGGAAGGAGAAGAGAGAGACAGGCAGCAATTGAGAGAAGTTATAATTTGGGGAATAATTTGGTCAAATGACACAAGGACAAAAATATTTAGAGGCAGGGAGGTGCCAAGCATGGGTACCCGAGTTAAGAGCACAGCATGAAGCAAGATGGAAGCAAAAGCAAAAGGCACCTTCTGTGAACAATGCAATTACACATAATAGAGGTTATGAATGTTTTAAATCTGTATGTGAAAGCTGGTTATTTAAGCATATATTCTATCTTCGTGCTTGGTTTATTGTTTATAAAGTCATTATTTAACAAAACTTTTTTTTTTATTTTATCATATTCCACTTTTTTTTTTTTAAAAAGGAAAGCATTTCTAAATCTGTGTTAATTCTCGGGCTTATTCTCAGGAGACTAGTTAGACGTGACATTACAAATAAAAAGTTGCATATTTTCTTCTGTATTTCCCGTGTTTTCCCTGCAACTTATCTAATTAACTTTTTAAATCTCTCCTTCACTATCTAGTGAAATAATGTATTTAACATTGAAACGCTACATACGTAGGCACACATATACTATTTTTAATGTATTTATTTGTATGTATTTGCTGAACCCAGGGATTTTAATTGTTTTACCTCTGTAAAATATGACTCTTTAAATTACCATTAAAAGTGGACTGCAAAGTTTTTGCCAACTAGTTCTTCATGGGCTAACAACAATTGAGAAAGCTTTCATCCTCCTTATATTAGGATGAAAAGCCTGTCTCTGACATTAATTCTGTAGATAAAAGTGTGAATACTTTTCCTTTTACAATGCTTGCCTTTCAACTGCCCCTCCTGGTAAACCTAAAAGACAACTTCTAAGCCAGGCACATTGAGAAGCACTTCTACAGGTCTAGAGAAATAAGAAATCAGCAAAAGATGAAGCTGCAGCTAGATTTCTCATGCCACCCTGAATGTACTTCAGAAATACTTCTTTAATTTTAAAACTTTGTAGTATTATCTACTATTCTGGATATTGTATGATATAAAGAAATTAAAATACAGTGCTTCAATCTAGACAAACAGTTTTATATTAGTGAAGTGCTCTTTTTAGTTTTACATCTATGGCTCCTGCTCTGACTTATGACATTCTTACGACACTCAGATGCTAACACTCTGAATACGCCGGATATTCATATAAGGGATAAAGAGATTTATGGAAATATAAACCGTGAATTGATGACACATACATAGTAGAACATCAGTTAATCAGCATCATTCTGAAATACAATTCTTAATGAATATTTGAGTCCTCGCTCTAGAAAACATGTGTGGATGTTAAGAAGAGTATATTGAAAAGGGTGAATGGTCTAGAAATGGATTGCATTTCCCTCTCTCCTTCTTTAAAAGAAATATTTACATATATACATTTGAATCTCAGTGAATGGCTGGTGCAGTACTTCTTAACTGCTTACTGAAAAGCCGTTCATGGTAGTGGCTCTGCAGATACTGTAGGGAGCAATTATGCTATGTCTGGTACATCTGGGGACATGTGTGTACTTTTCTAAGAAATAATAAATATTCCAAAATTCCAAATTTATTTGTTCATTAAACACACATGGCAAGAAATACAAAGATCATATCATCATAATCTCTTTTCACAAGGAGATTTAGCATTGTGGGAGAAAAACAACAAGTATATGAATAGCTACTATTTACAGAATAGAAAGTGATTAGATTTAGAGAAATGAGAAGTACCAGAAAAAAAAATGGCTGACTAGAACAATTAACATCTTTGCAATGGGGATGGTAAGGGTGTGCATACTCAGAAAAAATACACGGAAGAGATTTCAAGCTGTGAAAACAGTATCAAGGAAAGCACAGAAACACATAGAGAAATTATTCACATTTCTTTCAGATGCACAGAGGACAGTAAAACTGCAGAAGAAAATTAAAAATGAATTATTACGTTCAGTGATTGAAGATCGGTCAAACTTCAACGAACAGATGACAAAGTGGGCGTGCAAATGTAAAAATAAGCTTAAAATTATTACTTTCCACAATCAAGAAATAAGGAGTTTTCAGATTATGGAATTAATATAGGCCTCAGCAGTAATACACTTTTTTCTTTTTAAAAATTTTATAGATTTAGGAGACATGAGTGTAGTTTTGTCACATGGATATATTGTGTAGTGGTGAAGTCATCCGGATAGTGAACATTGTACCCAATAGGTAATTTTCCATCCCTGACCCTCCTCCCACCCTCCCACCTTTCTGAGTCTCCAGTGTCTATTATTCCACTCCGTATGTCCATGTGTCCCCACTGCTTGTCTCCGTCTTATAAGTGAGGACATGTAGTGTTTGACTTTCCGTTTCTGAGCTATTTCACTTAGGATAATGGCCTCCCGTTTCATCCATGTTTCAGCAGTTATATTTTTAAATAATCCAGTTGAAACATCATAATAATTCTAGATTTAAAGAATGATGGCATTTTTTTTCTGTCTCTTATTTCTGAAACTTGAATGTTCTCCAGAACAAATTCATGAATTTTTTTAATAGTGATGACAAGACATGTAAGCTTTACATATAATCGTTGTAATCTTAAATTATTCCTTCTTCACATTATAACACAAAAACCTATTTCAGACAGATCAAAGATCTAACTGTAAAATGTAAAATAATAATGCTAGAAGATAGCACAGGAGACTTTTCTTCATGATTCCAGGATAAACAAATATTTCTCTAAAGGTCCTACAGAGCACTAGCCATAAAGGAAAAGACTGATAAACTGGACTTCATTAAAATTAGGACATTCTGTTCATCAGCAGATAGGATTAAGAAACTGAAAAGGCAAAGCAAGGAGAGGAATAATAAATGTATGATATACTTTATGTCTAAAAAGGACATATACCAAAAACAAAAAAAATCTTACAAATTAATAATAAGAAGGTATACAACCTAGTTTATCTACTTGAGTTGTACAGAAGCATACCTTAGGTCCCAGTAGTTCTACTCTAAACTACATAGCCAATTTTTCAAAAAGTGTAAATATGTGCACAAAAAGACATGTATGAGATTGTTCTTAGCAGTACTATTTTTAATAGTCCTAAACTGAAAGCAATCCTAATATTCAACAACAGAACGGACAAATAAATTGTAGTATGTTCAACAAAGAAAAAGCACACAAGTACATATAGAAATTACTGACTTTTTTCCCAGCTGCATAGACCGAAGCAAGGGTAGTGAAAAAAAAAAAAAAACACACACACAAAAATGAAATTTTAAAGTTGTTTTTATTTATTTATTTTTTATTTTTTTTAATTTTTTTTTGAGATGGAGTCTTCCTCTGTCACCCAGGTTGGAGTGCAATGGCACAATCTCAGCTCACTGCAACCTGTACCTCTCAGGTTCAAGTGATTCTCCTGCCTCAGCCTCCCAAGTAGCTGGGATTACAGGAGCCCGCCACCACGCCTGGCTCTTTTTTTAATTTTTAATTTTTATTTTTTATTTTTAGTAGAGGTGGAGCTTCACTACGTTGACCAGGCGGGTCACGAACTCCTGACCTCAAATTATCCACCCACCTCAATCTCCCGAAGTGCTGAGATTACAGTCATGAACCACTGTACCTTGCCAAAGTTTCTTTTTTTTAAATTGGCCATGTAGTTATTGCATATACAGCTACATACAACAACAGGAATAAATCTCACAAACATATTGAAATAAAAGAAAACAGACAAAAAAGAAGCCAGACAATGGGATTATTATAGACCACAGACTCTTTGGCTTCCAATGTAATGAAAGTTAATACGGGCCAAACAGATTTCCCAGACAAGGCTTTTATTTGGGGCTAATGCTTGAGTGTAAGGGAGACAGCAGAATCAAAAGAATCCTCCAGTTGACTCCCTGAAAAAGCTGGTATGGATTTTTTAAATTAGGCAGATCAAGGGAATTGACATCATGTGTAAGAAGTTATGCAGGCTAGGTTGGGCAAACCTTGTGAGGGGTACCGGATGCAGGTCAGCATCTGTGGTTGTGATGGTTATCTTGAATAATGGGGCCATCTGGAGGTCTGGCCAGAGGCAACAAGGATGCAAATCAATTTTTCAGCATTCCTTCCTGAGATGGGACACTCCACAACCTTGATTCCGTATTTGGGTCTTCTAAGGCCAGTTTCTGGACTTAAATAACATTTACCCTATTCAAGTACTTTCTACTTACTGTTATGTTTTAAGTGCTTTCGTGCATTAACTCACCTTAATACAAAAGTAACAGATGAGATAGCTACTATTATTTCCCTTTAAAGAGAAAGGATCCAGGGCCGTACAAAGTCCAATGACTAATAGCACTTCATGAATCTAATTTAGGCAGCTTAATTTAAATTCCATGTTTTAAAACATTGTCCTACACTGATTCTATCTCCTAACGCAACAGGAATTCTATTCTTACACCTCCCCAATAGAGGATGTACTTAACGAAAAAAGTGGTGATAGAACAGACATGGAGTCATGAAATTATACAGTGAACAAAATGTCTCTATATACCCACTTTTTCAAGTTCAGGGATAGGAAAACACATAAGAATACATTTAAAGATAACTATGCACATAAGCAGAAAATAATAGCCACATGGAGAAAATACGATATTGACAGAAAAATGTATCTCTTTGTAGAAATGTATCTGTTAGAACGCTTTGTGGTGCACACAACCCAATACCCAAGTCACTGTGATTTAAACATTCGTTATTTATTTTAGCAAGAAAAATGGAAGATAGGTGTTGCGGTGATTGGTCAATGGCAGGGGAGTCAGGCACAGTTGTCTTTCTGTTTGGCCAGGGTAATGGGTTTCTGCCCTCAGGCTTGTCTGTCTTCTTTGCAAAGTAAGAGCTGCATCTTTCAGTTTCACAGACTTACACATTGGTACCTAAAGAGACATTTTCTCTTTTTGCATCTCTTTTTATCACAGAAGAAAACCTTTGCCAACCCTCCTCCTTACCCCCAAGTCTCCCTTTCAACAGCTAGGGTTGCATGACACGCCCATGCTAAATCAGTCACTGGTGGCAGGGATAGATTGTGATGCCTGGCTTTGACTAATCAACATTCGCCTCCTGAAGATGCCAGTTTGACAGCATGTGAAAGGGTGGATACCCCCAGTAAATTGGAGGCTATGGGCTTGGAAGGAAGAAAGGGGTGGAAGGCTGGTTGTTGGTTAGGCAACCACCAGTGTTTGCCACAAGAAAGTAGTAATGCTAAAAACAACCAGGGCTTTACAAGTAACAGCCTTAGCCACAAACCAAAGTGCCACTTTTACATGAATTCTGTGTGAAGAAGACATTTTCTTATGTCTACACACAGATTTCTCAACAACAAATAAAAAATCTGAACAGTATCATCTTTGAGTATTCAAGAATATTGTGTTTGATTTTACTGTTCAAAATGGCATTTCCGACATATATACTCAATCAGGAATGACAAGATGTATTATTGAAAGGCTAAAGTTAACATGATGAATGTTTAAATCACCTGCAGTACCCAAACTGGAAGCCAAAAGAAATGCTGAGTCAAAGGATAATTTTTTCTCCTTGTTTAGAGAAAGATTTGGAATTAAAGCCTTAAAACAATTTTTATTTTCTTTAATGTAAGCCTTTAGGGTGTTGGATTTATCATACATCGTGTAAGAATGTTTATAACAAATATTCAAGGGTTACAAATTCATTTAACTTCACTTCCCTATCATTTTAATTCCCTTCTTCCTAATTTGAATTCTCTTTGCAAATGTTTCAAGTAATATTATTACTTTCAATGGCTCTTTATTCAACATTCAGTATACTTTTCAATGCCACATGAAGATTGTAGTATAAAAACATAGTTTTCATCTGCTGTAACAAATGATAGTTACTTTAGTCTAAACTTTGGCGGTTTTCTATCAGTTTCTAGGAGGGAAAGCCAGTTTTCTCAACCCTGTGCATGGAAATTATGAATAGCTACTAGAAAAATACAAAGTTAAGAACTTTTTGTACTTAAAACTGCTATAAAATTGCAAAATCACACTTTTATAAAAGTCTTATGTGCATCAAAACTTTTCACCTTCTGCATCTTTCTAATAAGCGATGCTTCCCTTGTCTTTGTGACAGGAAGCAAGGTCTCACCTTCAGCTGAGGCTTACATTTGAGTTTTTAGGTTTGATAGACACGGTGTAGTTGAATGGTGGAAAGAGACAGGCAACAGCTTGGGATGATTTGAGTTATGACCACAATGTTGTACTTGATTTGATCATATGCTAGATACTCTAGCATTTAGAAAGAAGGAAAATTGAGATTATGATTCACGACATTAGGGAAGCAAACATAGATGGATTAAAATAATTAAAAATAAAAATAAAAAAACAGCTCCACACTCGGTAGGGTAAGCTGTTGTGAATTTAAAATTAGCAATTTTCTTACTCCAGATTACAACATGAACAAAGGAACGGCCTCTCTTTTCACTACCTATTCTGGCGTTTCAATTCTTGTCAACAATCCCTGATAAATTAACTAATGGCATCCTTTATATCAACTCCTTAAATGTATACATCATAAGAAAAAAAAGTGCTATGGCCACCTTGAGAAGACAGTGCCTCATATTTTATGAATAAAGAGGATGTCTCAACTGTCAGGCCATTCTGAGTCACATATTGACCCCAAATTCTATTGAACATCTTCCCCATTTGGATCTCATCAAGGATGCGGACCCCTGGGAAAAATAAAAGGAAAAGACTTTCTTTCTCCATTTCGTCCCCTATTTCCCCCTTTTGTGCCTCCAAGATTGAAGGTGTTAACCCCATCCCCCACCCACTCCATGCTCTCTGGGGCAGCCCCTTCCTCTGTAAGGACCCTGAAAGGCATTTCAACGTATCAGCAGAAAGGAACTGAGTGGGAGGAGGATCTTTGCATGCAGGGGAGCTGGCGGGGTTGACGGGGGTTGGGGCCCTCCTTGCACATATCTCCCACGGGGGGACCAGACCTTCCGGGCTCGGGTATTGGGAGCCCAAAGCACGCCTACAAAGGCCGAGCGCCCTGGCTTCGCAGCGTCCCAGAGAAGCAGGGCGGGCTGCTTCTGGCGGCTCTGGCGGGCCTCTGGCCAAGGCAGGCTGGAGGTGGGGGTGGGCGAGGAGGGGCGCTGAAGTCACGTGCCCGCGCTGGGGCCGAAATAAATGCTCTGGAGCGCGAGGGAGCGACGAAAGCGCTCGGCGCCTGGTTCTGCGCGCACCGGCTGCACCCAGCAAGAGCAAGAGGTCGCCTCCAGGCTCCGCAGCCGAGCCTTGCTGGTGTCCCCGCCCGTCGCTCCTGCAGATAATGCTCAGGGACTCTGGGGCGCCCACCCTGGCAAACTAACGAAGCAGCTCCCTTCTCACCCCAACTGCAGGTCTAATTTTGGACGCTTTGCCTGCCACTTCTTCAAGGTTGAGGGAGCCAGAGAGGCGGAGGCTCGCGTATTCCTGCAGTCAGAGCCCACGTTGCCCCCCTGACGCGCGGTGCTCGGGCCCTTCCCGAGCGGGGCTCTCGGTCTGCGGTCCAGTGTGAAGGCTCTGGGCGGCTGCAGAGGCCGGCCGTCCGGTTTGGCTCAGCTCTGCCAGGAAACTTCACACTGGAGAGGTAAGGGCGATTCTAAAACGCATCGCTGGGTCGTCAAGCTGCCACCCTTTCCTATCTCCCTTTTCCTTCTTAAACTGTACTTAAAAAAAAAAAAAAAAGCCTACTGGTACAGAGTGGTTAGGCTCGAGGGGTGGGTGGGCTACTCGGAAAGCAGCGACCATAGAGATTAGCGGGAGCTCCAGTTCTTGTAAGTGACTTTGTTGGTTTCACCTCCTTTCTCTGTCGCGCGCTTTCCATTTGAATTCAGAGAACTGTGTGTGCCTTCACACTCGAGAGGAAAAGCTCTCAAGTTGCCGGGGAGCTGCTGACTTCTTCGGGTGCAGGCCACAGATTAGTCACAAACTTTCCAGGAAATACTGAGTTCTTGACCTGAGCCTGAATAAGAAGAGGCTTACCCCAGGGACCCAAACCGTTCATTTGCAGTAGTTCACGGGGCCCCCTAGATGTACCCTTGGATGCATATATGAATAGCCTTTTGTATTTCTTTGAAACATTCACTCTCAATTTTAGAATGCTGTGGACATTTTGAGTGTCTGTGCAACAGAGATGTGCCACTGGAATAATACCAAATAAAATATTAACACCTTAAAACTCTTCATAGAGAAACATGAACCTCTAGATTGAAATCAAACATTCTAGGTGTATATAACATCTTTTGCAGAATATGTGTAATGTGTAGCCACTTAAAGTCTTGCAATTCACATAGTATTTTCAAGCTTTGACTCTTCTAGGCTACTTTTGCCATTTACGTTTGGCCTCAGGGGTATTATCTTGGACAATACAGTTTTCTATTTTGTGGAAACTGCATTGTGAGAAGTCCTCTGGAAGAAAAAAAAATGGGTTGGAGATAAGTTATTTCAAAATGTGGGTGTCCATTTTCTGTTGTTAAATAGATAGATCAAACTGACACACTTCCTTTGTAACTTGTTTTGCTCGTGTTATTAGAAAATTCGTATCTGCCGGTATTTTCATCTTAATCACATGACATGTCGTTATAGCCAAAAGGAGTGGAAGAGCCTGTCTTGGAGATTTTCCTGGGGAAATCCTGAGGTCATTCATTATGAAGTGTACCGCGCGGGAGTGGCTCAGAGTAACCACAGTGCTGTTCATGGCTAGAGCAATTCCAGCCATGGTGGTTCCTAATGCCACTTTATTGGAGAAACTTTTGGAAAAGTACATGGATGAGGATGGTGAGTGGTGGACAGCCAAACAACGAGGGAAAAGGGCCATCACAGACAATGACATGCAGAGTATTTTGGACCTTCATAATAAATTACGAAGTCAGGTGTATCCAACAGCCTCTAATATGGAGTATATGGTAAGGACGTTTTTCAAGTGGTATGTACAAAAGAAATGTTTATTCATGCTTTCAGTCAGCAGTCCTCATGCTGTTCTTTACTCTTTAATCATTTGTTTTATATGAATATTTTATATGTTTTAAGAAAAGATTTTCTTTCAGGGTATTTTCCTCTACGTATTCATTTATTAATAATGTTCCTCTTGTTTCTAAGAGCTCTTGACATTTCAGAGTAGGACTAAATGCCTTTAGATGCAATGTTCCTACTAAGTGCTGTAAATTCTACTCTTACCAGGAAGGTTAATATAGTGAAAATGGAAAACAGCTGGTATATTTGCTGTTAATTGACTTAACTGAAAATTTACTTCCTAATTCCTGATAGAACCTTTTTATGAATGGTGGATCTGAAAATGGACTAATAATTGGAAGAAACTTTCTGCATTGCTGGTATATATAGTTTCTAATGGGTCTTTGTTTCTTATAAACATGTAAATGACATTGTAAAAGATACATTTTTATGGTTGCTTTATGTTAAACAGTGCTTTGGCAATGGCTTTTTTTCTCCCCTTGGATTTATTATTTGTGAACTTGAAGCATGAAAATAAGCCTGGGCAAAGGATTAATTTAAAATATGCAACTTATCCTTAACAACCTTATGTTTACTCTGAGTAAATTTGTAACTTTAAGGGACAGAATTACTTCTTTAAGACTACTAGCATGTAACTTATGAGTATACTGCCATTTCATACCCTAAACATTCAGAAAACTTCAAAAATCAGTTGTTATATTCCTTCTATGAATGAGGAATGCACTAGCAAAGCCTGATAATAAATAGTTGTTGGTGATGGCAAAACTTACTTAACAAATGTTGGAAATGGCATTTTCATTGCAGTTAATTTTCATACGTTAGTTGTTTTCTGCATTTACCTTAGTTTTGGTGGATATTCTTTATTTGGATAATTTTCATGAAGCATGGAAGTTCTGAGTTCCTATCACCCATTATAAAGTATGGCATAACACTATTTTAACTTTTACCAGAAAAAAATTATTTTACCCTAAAGAAAGTAGGTGGCACTCAAGAGAACTAATCAGGGATTAAGAATTGAGACTCAGGAATGAGGCTGTCTGGATTAAACTTCTGGCACTGACACCCTCTAGCTATGTGACACTGGGCATTTGCTAATTTCTCTCTACTTCAGTTTCCTGGTGCCTAGCATTATATACTCACCTCAAAGGATTATTGTGAAGATAAAAGGAGATAACCTGGACACAGTTTAGCTCATTATCAAACATACTTCAAGATCTCAGTAAATGTTACCGAGACATGTATAACTAATTTTCCTTATATGGTTTAAATATAATATCTAAGGAAATTGCCAGCTCTTCTCAAAATACTGTGCGGGACATGACATCTGTCATGTCTCATATTTCTGCTTCTTGTATAGTGTTTGTCTAAAGTGAAAAATTCTATGACTTCTTCATCCGTGAGACTTCAAACAGAGTGGCCAGTTCTGGAGCCTTTCCAACTAGGCTACTGAATGCTTATTCCATGTGAATAGGTATTCAGCTGCTTTTTACTTAAGGAAGAACTTGGGAGTTCAAACCCACAAAATGCAATCTGAGAATATTTGTGTGTGTTTTAAGTGATATGGAAATCATGGAAGAACAGTTCTGTGATTCGTTCTCACGTCTGGCTTCCAAAAAAAAAAAAATAATAATAATAACTGCCTAGTGTATGATATCTGGTCTGGGATGTTTATATGAGTTTCTTTTTAGTTTCACTGGTTTCAGTCTGTCCTTGAAATGTAGATTCAGAAACCAGCCAGGGTTTATATTGTGTTGCCCTTAGATACTATTAGCACTGGAACTGTGTCTTGGCCATTAACTGGTCTGCAGAGAAGTGCATTGCCCAACTGTAATACACATTTTCTAGAGTACACATTTAAGGTGAAGTCTAAAATACTATTTTATTTGAAATACTGTTGATTTAGGCATTTTATAACAATGTAAATGAGATGTAGATCATTCTTGTGAAAATCCAGTTTATTCAAATCGTTATTTAAAATGTATTTATTCTGAGAAAACAAACCTTTAAACTGGCTAAAGGGCTATTTCCGGTAAAATCTGCAATGTCCTATGATAAGTACTACTGGTTTTGGCCCCTTCTACCCTATGTGTCTGTCATTTCATGTTAAATGTTTGAATAACCACTTACCTTATTTATACTTGGTGCATATTTTAGGTAACTCTTTGTCCTTAAACCTATGGGAGCCAGGCCATATCCGGACATTATTAATGTTACATTTCTACCCCTACTCTTTTACTCATTTAACTTTTAGGGTTAAAAATTGAGTCTGGGCTGGGTGCTGTGGTTCATGCCTGTAATTCCAACACTTGGGGGCAGAGGTGGGAGGATCACCTGAGTTCAGGAGTTCTAGACCAGCCTGGCCAACATGGTGAAACCCCATCTCTACTAAAAATACAAAAAATTAGCCAAGCATGGTGGCATGCACCGGTAATTCCAGCCACTGGAGAGGTTGAGGCACCGGAAACTCTTGAACCCGGGAGGGGAACATTGTAGTGAGCTGAGATCACGCCACTGCACTCCAGCCTGGGTGACAGAGTGAGACACTGCCTTAAAACAAGCAAGCAAGCAAGCAAACAAACAAACAAACAAAAAACTTGAGTCTGGAAAGCTTATTTTCTTTTAAAGAGCTTTAGGTGTTGATTGAGAATAAAGAAATAGACTCATTTGAAAATTTGCTTGTAAGCAAGGACACAGAATTCTTTGTTCACGTCTGTGAGTAATGCCAGAGGAGCACAGAACAAATGGAACATTTCTAATTTTGAGTGCTAATCAGTGGATGAGATGAAGTATATATTGTTTCTGAAGGTGGTCAGAAATGTGAATCGTAGGAAAGAGTTGGGGGTATATGTCAATTAGAGGAAGAGGAAGAGAAAAATGCAGGGTAGCAGGAATTGGCAGGCTGGTTGTAGGGAACTGGAAGCAGATTAAGTTCATGGAAGCAGATTAGTTGATGAAAGCACAGACCTTGTGGCAGAGTCAGGATGAGGAGAAATAAGTTATTGGTGATAGAAACCAGTAATCCTAAGGAAGGAGATTACCTACATTTAATTTGGGGTAAATGGAGAAACTGGAACTTTTAGGTCATTCAGTGATACTGATGCTGAAGTGGCAGTGGGTTTTGGGGGAAAAAGTATTGGCTTTGGACCTAGATTTCAGCAGGTTCACATTTTGCTTCTGCTGCTTATTGGCACGTGAACCCTGATAGTCAGCAAACATTCTAGGCGTTGTTCTTCTCATTGGCAAAATAAATGAAAGAATATAAACCTTATATGTTTATTGGCCATTTTTATGGTTGTTTTTTTTTTTTGTTTTTGAAAAATGTCTGTTCATGTCCTTTGCACACTTTTTAGTGGGGTTGTTTCTTTCTCATTGAGTTCCTTGTAGATTCCATATAGCAGTCCTTTGTCAGATACATAGTTTACAAATATTCTCTTCCATTCTGTAGGTTGTCTGTTTACTCTGTGGTTATTTCTTGCTGTGCAGAAGCTTTTTCGTTTTAGCACCATTGGTCTATTTTTGTGTTAGTTGCATTTGCTTTTGAGGTGTTTTTCATAAATTCTTTGCCTAGGCCAATGTCTAGAAGAGTTTTCCCTGGGTTTTCTTGTATAGTTTTTATAGTTTCAGGTCTTGCATGTAAATATTTAATTCATAAATCATGCAATATCACTCAGCCATAAAAAAGAATGAAATCATGTCTTTTGCAGCAATGTGAATGGGACTGGAGATCATTATCTTAAGTGAAATAACTCAGAAACAGAAAGTCAAATCCCGTATGTTCTCACTTACATGTGGGAGTTTAAATACTATGTGCACATGGATATAGGAAGTGAATTAATAAACGCTGGAGACTTGGAGAGGTGGCAAGGGTGGCAAGAGATGAGAAATTATGTAATGTGTATATTACATTATGTAATATATGTAATCATGTAATCTGTATATTGTACACTATTTGGGTGGTAGTTACACCTAAAGTGCAGACTTCATCACTACACAATATATCAATGTAACAAAACTGCACTTACACTCCTTAAGTCTATTAAAAAAAAAAAAAAGAATACAAACCTGACAGGTTGTAATGAGATAAGCCATTTGCTACTGTGGAACAGCTTTGCTTTCTTCAAGCGTTTACATTATGTGTTTTAAGACTGCATTGCTTGGTTCTTCCATGTCCCTATGCTCTTGTTTCCCACACATGGGAAACTTGGGAAAAGTTTGTTTCCCAAGTTTTCACTTCTGTCCTTTTCCCTTTCTACAGGGACTTCTGTACTCTTTTGACTTTAAATATCCTGTATTTGTGGCTCCATATTCTGTATCTCCAGCTGACAGCACTGTCTTTGAGCTTCATTTGAGCTTCATTTTTGTATTTCCTACTGCCTATTGGACCATCTCCATGTAATATTACTCCACAGACATAATACTGCACACTGCAAGTGTCAAAAAAAAAACACCAAAAAAAACTGCCTTATCCTTTTCCTCTACCCTCACCTGCCAGCCTCTTTGTTGATGATGAATATCACTAACATCTTCTCAGTACTTTCTAAGAAACATACAAAAAAACCCCAGAAAATTGGTCACATCCTTAACTTTTTACCACACATTTCCATATATCATACACACACGAACATCAATACACCATTACTTGCCAAATTGTGTAGATTCTGTCTCAAATGTCTTTTGAATCCCTCTCTTCTATTGCATTCTAATCTTTGCTCTTTTCATACCTACACTGGTACCACAGCTTCCCACCTAGCAGACTATACCAGTCTGTTCTGTTCCTCCTTTCTTTTTTTTTCCTTCTTTTTTTCTTTCTTGAGACTAAATCTCGCTCTGTCTGCCAGACTGAAGGGCAGTGGCACAATCTCAGCTCAGTGCAACCTCCGCCTCCAAAGTGTAAGTGATTCTCCTGCTTCAGCCTCCCAGGTAGCTAAGATTACAGGCGCACGTCACCATTCCCAGCTAATTTTTATATTTTTAATAGAGATGGAGTTTCACCATGTTGGGCAGGCTGGTCTCAAACTCCTAGTCTAAAGTGATCTGCCCACCTTGGCCTCCAACAGTGCTGGCATTACAGGCATGAGCCACCATGCCAGTCTTTGTACCTACTTTATTTCTAATTTACCTCACTCTCCTCACCATTAGTGAAAGTGACTTTTCCCTCAAACCAGTCTGTGCTGGTTGCTTAGTTGCACAACAGTTCTGTTGACTTCTGGCTGCTCACAATTTAAAGCCCACCATGATTAGCTTATAAATGGAAGCATGTTGTCCAATCTGCCCCAGAGTGGTCAACTCCCTTGTGTTTATTTGAACCTGTGTTCCCATTAAATTACTCAGTGTTCTTGAAGATGGGCATACCTCCTCATGCCCTCGTGCTGGGCTGGAGTGCAGTGGCATTGTCTTGGCTTATTGCATGTCCGCCTCCCAGGCTCAAGAGATTCTCCTGCCTCAGCCTCCCGAGTAGCTGGGATTGCGGGCGTGTGTCACTTCGCCTGGCTAATTTTTGTGTTTTTAGTAAAGATGGGGTTTCACTATGTTGGCTAGGCTGGTCTCGAACTCGTGACCTCAGGTGATCCACCCGCCTCAACCTCCCAAACTGCTGGACAGGTGTGAGCCACCGGGCACGGCCACAAACTCTTACTTTTCCCTCAAAACAGCTTAAACTTTGTCTTTCCTATAAGGCTCCCTCTGCTCTCGCCATTCCACTGCTGCATTCCTATTTATTTAAGCCTATTTATAGTATTAAAGCCTATTTTTTTGCAGTGAAATATCATACTTGTTTTCCTTTCTAAGACTGAATTACTAGAAGGATAAGTATCATACATTATTTATCTTTATAACTAAGCTTGGTGAATAGAAGGGCTACTCAGTAAACATTTGTTGATAGAATATTGTTGCTCAATAAATACTTGTTGAATAAGGGGATGGATGGATGAATAGGTAAGATTATATGAAACAAATATGGAGGACAGGTAAGACAGAGAAATTAAAATAATAAAAGTTCTGGAAGGTAGAATATCACCAAAACCAGGGATATCGATGTGGGAAATTGGAAACACTTGAGAAAAAAGTATAAATGCTTCAAATAATTCAGGATTTTTTCCCTAGTTTTTCAAATTTTCATGAGCTGCTAAAAAATGTCGTATAACATAGAGCTACTAAACTGTTAGTAAATGTATTGAAATGTTGTGGAATTTAAATAATAAAACAGATTAATGAGTCTTTACCCCTTATTGCATATTTTTAACATAGTCTGTAAAATATTATAGATAAAGTTCAAAATAGTTTGTTACTATACAAAGTGTACCTAAGTGTAGAATGTACTTTAGCAACCAGGGAGGGCAGGTAACCTAAAAAGGACACGTGGGTCAACTGTGTAAACTGTTTCTTGCTGTTATTACTGTTTCGCTGTTTTTTTTGAGAAGTGTTGGCAGACACTCTGCTGGGGAGTTGATTGCTATGCATGCCTCCTCTCCCCTCATGTATTGGAGAGGCTATGGGCAGAACCTTCACATGAATGACACTTTTCTAACTGTAAAATGAAACACATCTGGTTTCGCTAGGGAACCAGAACCCAAGGGCCAAATAACTGGTGGTACTTTCAGTCCTGGGTGTATGTTGATGCAAACAATGTCTTGGTTTCAATTGGTTACTTGTGTTCTTTCTAAGGCCATGCTTAAAATTAGAAATTATGTTTTGTTTTTTTCCTTCTGTGCTTCAGTACAGAAGATAACTCCAGAAACTGGACATGGGACAATCTAGTTTGTTGAACAGGGTAATGCTAATCTAGAATATGCAAAAGTGATCTTTAGCTTGTGAATTGCTTCATTTACTCTCATAAATTCACATTTTCTAACATTATTTGCTATCAGTGATATATGTCCAGAATAAATGTAGATAAAGAAATGATGGCCTTATGACTTCCTTACCCATAGCTTGTGTCCTGATCTTGGTACAAGTGCCAAGAATTCATTGCAATAAATATTTTATTGCAATTAAGGTTTAATGGCAATTAAGGTTACTGCAATTCTTAACTCCTAAAATAATAGTTTTCTCTCTGTATACTGTTGCTTGACTGGTCATTTTCAAAAATGAAATATTTTTATATCTTTGACATACGGTATCTACATACACCTAAAGGTATATGAAATTTCTGTTTATTTAAAGAATATCATTATTACTTAAAATTACTAAAGTTCCCTTATTCTGAATTTAAAATAGCTTATTTAATTTTCCTAAAGTGTTTTTGCTTTAATAGTAGTATTGAGATACAATAAAGTTGTTTTAAGTATCATTTTCTACAGAATTTTAAAGTTTACAAAACTTTATTTTGAATATTTTTAAGACTTCGACCTTTAAAGTGAGTGTATTTTTCTT
Organism: Theropithecus gelada; assembly: GCF_003255815.1. NCBI lineage: Eukaryota > Metazoa > Chordata > Mammalia > Primates > Cercopithecidae > Theropithecus > Theropithecus gelada. The sequence goes on from NC_037676.1 coordinate 77,167,712, forward strand.
TTTGAAGATTGCACCATAGATGGCAATACCTATAGAAAGAAAAGTGACATTACAACCCAGTTCTATTCTCCCTTAAATATTAGCAACATATCTATGGGTTTAGAAAGACAAGAGAAGAAAAGTAGTTTCAATAGGAGAATGGAACATCCAGAGCCTGAGATATGCCACAAAATTTTGGAATTGTGCTTTTATTCATTCCTTTATTCAGCAAGTATTGGGAGTTTACTAAATCCCAGGCACTATCTAGGCTCCTAGTAGAAACAGAACAAACATTCTTCCTTGCATGGAATAGATGCGAGTCTCCAGACAGCCAGGGTGCCCATGTGGCAGACAGACGGAGTATGAGAAGTGTGGTAGGAGATGAGGTTACAGGTTTAATTGGGGAAGAGATGCAGATCATTGTAAAAACTCTTTCTTTTAGCTGAGTTTATGATAAGAAGCCATTTGAGGCATTTCGACATATGAATAGCATGACCTTCCCTACATTTATTCAGAATCATTCTGGCTGTGTTGAGAACATACTTTAGGCGGTGCGAAGAGGAGCACAGCTGTGAACAGGAAGACAAGGCAATTGCAGTAATCGTACAATAGTTGATGGTGGCTAGGAGTGGGGTGACAGCCATGAAGGTAGTAAGAAATGGAAAGAGTATGAATATAAATCCCTATGTGATCATAAAATTCATCTTGGAAAATTAAAGGAGGCCTTGTTGCAAGATGAATGAAATTGACTTGGCTGGCCAGCCAGCCAGTAGGCTGGGATTTCCTGCATTTGATGCAAGATCTAAATCCATCCAAGCCTTGGCTGCCGTGTTTTGAAAACTGATGGCAGTTTCCCCTCTGGTTTGAATATCAGTGGAGAAGATTCTGGATCCTTCAACTTGCAAGGACTTCTGGAATGGTTGCAGAGATTCCAGAAATCACTGGTTACCCATTTTACACACACAATTTCAAGAGATTAGAGGAGGAGGAATGCAACTTCTGTCTCCTCCCTTTCTGGGATAGATTTGCCTGCTGTTTCCTCACCTAGTCTGCCTTCCCTCTCAAAACTCAGTCTCCTTCCTCCCTCCGTAAAAACAGAAGATGAGAACTTTTGCATGAGAAGTAGAACAGGAAATTGTCCAGTTTCTGCCCAGCAATCACTATTAATTGCACTATCATGGGAATGTCTTTGGGATTTTATTTCATTTTGGCAGACTTATTTGGCATATGGGGTATAGCTGTACAGTTTGCGCCATTAGATCTTGGAAGCGTTGTAGTTGTTATTTTTTCTAAGATGGGGAAGAATATGGATAGACCAGTTTTAGGTAGAGAAAGTTGGGGCTCAGTTTGAGACATATTCAAATTGAGATTTAGCTTAGATATCGAAATGAATGTGTCAAGTATGCCATTAGATACAAAGCAGTTAATATATGGAGGCAAATCTTGAACATGAAATTAGGACTCACCATCATTTAGATGGTATTTAAACTCATGAGGAGAGATGAGGTCGTCAAGGGAATGAGTATAGATACAGATGGTCAAGACATGAGTTCTTGACACACTTTAAAGTGTAGAGGTAGGGAAGATGAGAAGGAAAAACACAAAGAAAATTGAGAATTAGGAAGAAAACCAGAAGAACATGATGGCCTGGAATTCAAATGAAGAAAAGCAGAAAGAGTGATCAGCTCTGTCAAATGCTGCTTATAAAGCTCAAGTAAAATGCAGATATGACAATTTTACAACATATTTGACAATATAGAGGCTACTGAAATCTGATAATACAGTTTGGATGAAGTCATAGTGGTCTAAGACTAGTTCAAGAATGGAATCAGAAATATTATTCATTACTTATTTATCGAACATGTAATATCTCCTATGGGTCAGGTGGTACCCACAGTCTTTTGTTTTGAGTCAGGGTCTCTGTCCCCTAGGCTGGAGTGCAGTGGCACAATCACAGCACACTGCAGCCTTGACCTCCAGGGCTCAAGCCATCCTTCCACTTCAGCCTCCTGAGTAGCTGAGACTACAGCAATGTGTCACCAGGCCCAGCTAATACACAGTCTTAACTCTCTTCCAGCCTAAAGTTTTCAACTTAGTTTTAGAATAGATAATTCAATCTGGGAATGTATCTCAAATTTTATGACAATAAATAGGAAAATGTAATTTATTTGCATAATTTTTGTACTTTACTGAATGCCTTTATTTAAATATGAAAATATAATAATCATATAGTCACACTTAAGAGTTACATTTAGTTCAGGAAAATTCTCTCTTTGCTATTGTTCAGGCTGTGCTCTCTCACATATTCCTTACGGGAATTTATACACCAAATCATTGCACATGGCTTTAAAATTTAAATTCTTATATTTGTAGTGATTTTTACTAAATCAAAGCCAAGTCTTTATAAAAATGGCTATGGGTCATTGCTTTATTTATATATGCATAAATATACATATGTTATATTTATACACGCACATACATCATGGAGGATGTTTATACATGTATACACATATAATACATTTATATGTATGATATTTAGTTTACAGGAAGAAAAATGTGAAAATTCAAGTGGTAATGAATTATCTGGTGAAGATATTACAGTATGTCTAACCATGTTCTTATTTTCCTAAATATTTGTTGCCTTCATAATTTTAAAAAGCTACTTGTAAGGCTTTTATAATTGATTAAAGTGATTTGTTATTATTGATAAATTTACGTTTAAAAAGGCATTTAAATCAACAAAGATTGATTGAGCACTTATGTGACAGACACTGTTCTTAATGCTGAGGAATGCATTAGTTTATAAAGCGTTTGACAAGTTAATGAAAATAAGCAGAGTGAGGTGATAGAGAATGAGGGAGGTGGAGCTAATCCTATTGGGTAGTTGGAGAAGGCTTTTCTGAATTGGTGAATTACAAGGAGTCAGCTAAGGAAAGATACAGAGACCCATCATTCTAGGCAGGAGAAATACTAGGCACAAAGTCTTCAAGTCAGGAATAAGGTTGGAATTTAACAAAGAAGGACTGTGGGACTGAATGTTATTCCATAACAGGGTAAATGTTAGAAAATAAGGTAGACATAAAAACATGGGCCAGAATCCTTTTTTTTTTTTTTTTTTTTTAAGACAGCGTCTTGCTCTGTCACCCAGGCTGTAGTGCAGTGGCACAGTCATGACTCACTGCAGCATCAAACTCCTGGGCCCAAGCAGTCCTCCACCTCAGCCTCCTGAGTAGCTGAGACTACGAGCACATACCACCACACCCAGCTAATTTTTAAATTTTTTGTAGAGATTGGTCTTGCCGTGTTTCCCAGGCTGGTCTTGAACTCCTGGGCTCAAGTCATCTTCCTGCCTCGGCCTCCAGAAGTGCAGGGATTATAGGCGAGAGCCACTGTGCCTGGTCCCAGAATCCTTTTTGGCCTTTTAGGTGAATAAAAATTTCTGTTTTATTTTGAATTTTTTTTTGAGATGGAGCCAGTGTGGTGGCTCATGCCTGTAATCCCAGCACTTTGGTTGCTGAGGTGGGTGGATCATCTGAGGTCAGGAGTTCGAGACCAGTCAGATCAACACGGTGAAATGCCATCTCTATTAAAAATAGAAAAATTAGCCAGGTGTGATGATGCATGCCTGTAGTCTCAGCTACTTGGAAAGCTGAGGCAGGAGAATCGCTTGAACCTGAGAGATGGAGATTTTAGTGAGCCGAGATCGTGCCACTGCACTCCAGCCTGGGTGACAGAGAGACTCCATCTCAAAAAAAAAAAAAAAACAAAAACAAAAAACAGTAAAGTTCAGAGATTTAATAGCAGCGAAGAAGTTTAGTATATTATTTCAAGGTATTGACAAGAATCAGAGATTTAAAGTAATAATTTCTTCTCTGATTTGCCATTGGTCACACCACTCTATCACACCACTGTATGTGGTGTCACCTGCTTTCCCTTTGGAGACATTTGACTAGGCAACATCTGGAGATTAGAAAGAGATAATCAAAGACGTGTTAGTAATGGATTAATTTTTTAAGTACTCAGATATTAGATAATATGGATCTAGTACAGATACATACCAGATAGCTTGTGTGGGGTTCATATTGCAATTGAATGCTAAATACATATGGTTGTACAGGAATCTAAATTATGAAAATTATGGAACTGTTGACCCAAATATATTACTTGGATTACCGGGTTATTAAACTGGCTAAAAATAAGAAGCTGAAACTGATCTGGCGAAGATTACTTTTTTGTTCTTTTGACTTGTTAACAGAATCAGTAAGGTGTGATTAAGTCAACTACTTACACATACATGCTAATTGGGAAAAAGACAACAGATTTTCTTTATTGGCAGCTCATAAACCTCAAAGGCAAACATTTGAAAAAGGACACAGTCTATTTAGTAAGCCATGCTTTATATTTTAAGTTTTAAGCCAAAACATGTTTTGAAAATAGCAGAATATTAAAGATAGAAAGCATATTTTTGTCATGGCAAAGCAAGTAGGTATGATTTTGGGGGGTAGAAATAAGGGGTGCTTTTGTCTAATAGTACTCAAACTTTAATGTGCATATGAATCCCCTGGGAATCTTGTTAAAATATATATTTCGATCAATAGGTCTGGGAACCCCAATATTCTGCATTTCTAACAAACCCCCAGGTGATGTGGTGGCCGCTGTTCTAGCAACCTCATTTTAAGTAGAAGGCTTTATCCTTCCTGGAGGAAGTGAGGTTTAAATTGGGACATGAATAATTGTAAAATACAGGTTCTTTATTTTCTCCCTCCTCAACTATCACATTCTCCTCCCCCCCTTTTTTTTTTATATAAGGTACTGACTGTAACTGTTAAGGCAGGAAAATGGAATTGCTTTTTCATTTTTTTTTTTTTTACAAAGTACTTATAATGCATAATGTTGGAGAAGTTTGAACAATAAGATTCTCTCCTCTAAGGCCTAATGTTGAAGTCAGTCTAATTGGAGGAGAAATGGGAAATGAATCTCAAAGTTAGTTAATGGCACAATTCTGCTGGATACTGAAAAGTGAAATACAGCCACTGACAGAATAAACCTTAAAGGCCATATGAGTAAGAAGGGAGGAAGTAGAATTTCAGTTGGGTAAGTATGAGGGGTTGGAGGCAGCAACTAGATAAAAGGATAATGAGCTATTAGGCAAGACTGAGAGTGTACACGGGACTTAGTGTTTCTAGAATGTCCCCTGTATGTTGTTGCAAGTCCAACAATACAAAGTAACCACCAAAATGCTGGACAGTCTGGTAAAGGGGCTGCTGGTAATAAAACATAAAACTGTATCTTATACTTGCTCAAGACATATTAAATCCGTATCTGAAATAATGAATGAGATCAGATGTTGTCCAGAGAAGGAAAATCAAAATGAAAAAAAGTGTTGAGGGAGGGGCAGCTCTTGAATGAAGATGGAATAAGAACATGGGAACTCCTGTGTGGAAAGAAAAGGCCAAGAGGTCTGCTAAATCAAGGGTACTGTGAATAAGTGAGTACAACCTGAACAAATACAAAGCAGTGCTATTTCACGTGAACATCTACCATGTTATTACATGTGCCTTGAGATTTTTGATGCTAAACAGATCTCGCCAAGCCTGCTCCCCTTTGCAGATAGTGAGAATGCCTGTCGCCCTCCTTGTTTTCTTTGTAATGAATTTCTACTTCCTTTAAGATTCACTTAGAGCCTAACCTGCTTTTGTCTAAACCCTCCATACAGAATTAGGTGCCTCCCAGACCCAGTTCCCTGGCTTCCATAGCCTCCTTTACATGCCGCTGCTTGCAGTGTTTACATCCTTGTCTCTTTCTCTAGCCTCACATTCCTTTGTAGGAAGGGTCTGTGCCATGGTAATCTTTGCATTCCCCAGTTGTGTGGCTGACACATGCCCTAAGCTCAGTTTGTGTTAGCCGGAAGGAAAACAAAATGGGATGAATGAAAAAAATGAAAAGATGACGAGATTTTCAACAACAATTTAAAGTGGACAGAATGAAAAGGATTTAATTCTGTCTTGACAAAATAGTTTTATTAGAAAATTGCAAAAACATTCTTTTTAGTGAAAGCTTTTCACTAAAATGTTTTACATAATTACATATCATTGCAAGCTTGACATGATATGTAAATATTGTTTTACATATCCTGATGTACTCTATGGAAAAATATAAAATTATGTAAAATGTAATAAAAGATAAAGTTAGGTAAAACCATTTTATATATTTTAAACATGAATTTATGCAAACAATCATTTTACATAAAACAATTTTATATAAAACAAAATTTTATGTTTTTAAGTAGAATAGTTTTTGGCTTAGGGCAAACTCATTCATTTTGGGTTAGTGCAAACTCATTTAGTAAACATGACAGGTGGCCAAATTATCACTGGATTTCAGTGACTTTCTGAGTTGCACTGGGTTTCTGACATCTCTGTCTCACGATCTGGGGATGGTCAGAAGCCCTCTGAAGTTCAGGATAGGATCTTCCAGGAGATACAGTGATCAGAATGCCAAAACTCTTGATGAACTGTTTTCAAGATGTAAGTCACAGTATGGTAAGAAGTACAAATTAATATATTTTACACTGCATATAAATCATGAAGAATTTCAGAATAAAGCAGTGACGAGTAAAGCCTCTTAGAAGAGGTATGTTTTGAAATAGTATTTGGTAGAGGTTACCATCATTGTGTGGAAGGGAATATGGTGAGACCCTCATCAGTAAGGGATTGTGGTGAAAATATGTGTCCAGCTGATTCAATGGGGAGGAAATGGCTGTCACAATCTGTGTGAATTGATCTAAGCCTCAATTATGGAGATATTTAGGCTTGGTCAGATTTTCCCAAATGGTGGAAACAACCTTGTTCTGTCAAGTGTGAATCATGGCAGACTTGAGCAGCACAGCCCTGTTCCATTGTCTTATCTGCTTCTTGTGATGAAACATTTTATTTGAGGTAATATGACAGTATTAGTCTGACCTTTTAAAGTGAAACTTTATTACAAATTATTTCCAAACTTTGAGTTTCTTGAGCTTTCTTGACCTAAAAAATGTTTTTTATATATAATGTATGTATATGTTAGTGTCACCTGAACTTCAGGGATACTTGGAGACTTCAGTTGGAAATGAATCTCAGAAAGATTTCTTTTTAACTAAGGTCTTAAATTAGTTAATTGTTAAGAATTTGCAACAAAGCTAGGAGTAACTTACTCCAACCTTTGTTTTGTAATTCATGTTGTCTTAAACATGAATTATAAGATTGTTCACTCTCTCGTTGGAACTTTAGATAGCTGTGATTATCTTATTTTTCAATCATTCAAAATTTTGAATTTTAATTTCTCTCTTACTCATATAAATACCAGTAGTGTTCTAAATTACTGGTAATGTTCCAAATTACTGGAAGAGACGGGCTATGTTAATTACAGCAAATCAAACAGATTCTCATAGGAACAGGGGAAGAAGAGAGCATTCATTAAGATCTAGTATGTGTCAGGTAACAGGTTGTTAGGCAGTTTGCTAATCAAAATTCTGTGAAAGGTTTTTATTTTCAAATATTTGTTTCTCAACAGGAAACAAATGCCACAATAACTAGGGTTCAACAGTAAAAAAAAAAAAAATAATAATAATAATAATGAAGGGCCTATACGCAGAGTTGTGGGCAGGATTAAGGCGAGCCATGGGGTGTGGCAGGGTGCCCAGGCTTTTGTGGTCCTGACACAGGCTGGTGAAGACAGGTGCCTGGAAGCAGGGTCATGTGAGAGGACCCGGTCACCATTGCGGTGAGGCCTAGAGGACTCAGAGGGGCAACGCATTCTGAAATTCACCTCCCACCCTTGGAATTCCTGTTTGTGTGTTTTGTTGGCCAAATCTAACCAGAAGCCGGGGGCAGGAGAGCCTGAGGTAACTCAGTATGTGGAGCTATATTGTGAAGACACTGAACTTGGCAGTAAGGGGCTGAGCTGACTGTGTGGGGTAAATGAATATTTAGCACTATCTTCTTTCTCAGAGTTTTAAATAAGGACTTTTGAAAACCATTCTTTAAAAAATCATCCTTTTAGTCATTGTTTTAATATTGAGGAAAATAATGCTATAGTCATATTCCTGAGGAATGTCTAAAAATCTGATTGAGGATGCTATGGTTCCTAAACCAGCTTTGAGCTTCGTGGCATTCAAGGAAAACGGGAAACTATGTTGTTTGTAGCTCTCACTGCCTGTTTGCAGGCACAGCAATTTATCATTCTTGAGGCAGGAATTATTAGTGGAAACTTATCGCAGAATTCTTAATATAGCAATAGAGAGACACCAAGCAATGTAACATAGTCGTTTCATTAAAAGTATGTAAATATACATTTGAGTATTTCTTATAGTAGTCATCTTTGGTTTAAATTGAAGTTTGGATGTCAAATTGTAGATTTCAGTTTCTATGTCTCCATAAACTGTCTTCTTTTGTCCAAGAAGTTTTTCACTTGTTAGATCTTTTTTTTATTTCATTTTGAAAATTTGATGTTCCCACATAAATACACAAAAGCAATTATTTTTTATTTACTTTCAAAACCTAAGTTATGGTTATTTTGATATTTGAATATGAAACATAAACTAATTCATAAGTAGATACTGCAGAGGGATTTTTTAATGAGTTTTCCTATCATGCATTTTTATAGACTTGACTTTTAGATCAATCCTGCATCTATATAAAATTTACTGGGTTATGAATAAACTGAACACATGTTTATTCTTATAAAATGGCATAATGTCTATAGATGAAGACTTAAAGATCAAGAAGTAAAGAATATGTATAGATCAGGACTTAAAGTACCATCAATTATATGAGACATTTGCAATTACTAAAGGATTTTCTTGATAAGCGAGGTAGGTAAGGTATGGTCAAACTTGGGGAGGGGGACCTTGACACTGAGATGAGATGAGCTTAATCAGTAGAAATTCTATGGAAAATGTAAGGACTGTAATTCTGTAGAAAATTAATGGCTTTTCTGTCCCACAAAGACTGTAAGCCCTATGTCATGCATCTGATGTAATATTCAATATGATATCTGTATATATTGATACAGCAGGTTTAATTGAAATAATCTTGTGAGTGTATCTGCATATTAAGTTTCCATTACAAAAGGTATTTTAATTTTAATAAAATATAGAGGAGTTTTCTAAATTGTTAGGGTGCTATTTTTTTAAGGTTTTAAGCCTTTGTTTTAGATTTTAAGTGAAACATTGCCACTCATGCCTCACATCTCTCAATTTGCAGGAGACCCTAATTTGTGCATTGCCTTAAGGTAATGCTTCTTTCTCAGTAGTTGGCAAAGTCACTGTGCCCTGTAACATAAGTGTTTCCTTTGAAATCTGAGCCTCGTGCATTTTCCCTATAACTACAAAGTCTATTCAGAATGGGTGAAGCACAACACTTAAAATACCTGAAGTAATTGAATTGTAAGGAATGCAATACAGCTGCTTGCCATAGTGCATTTAATACCAGATGATTTAGTCACAAAAGCATCTCACACTCTTTCCGCACAGATTTATTTACTTATTTATTTCATTGATGTCTGGGAGAAAATTACATAGCTTTACAGATGTTATAATGAGTCATTATATTTGGAATTTGAATCTGATGTATTCTGAACTGTCCAATGTGTTATTTTCATAGAATAACGAACTATTGGGATATCTTGGAAGTTAGGTTATCGCTGTAGTTAGGATCACATTGACAACTTACTCTATCAGATTCTTGGATTGTAGTTTCTGATTTAAAAAGGAAAACAAAAGATTTGGGGAGGGATTGAATTAAGATGGATGATTTACAAACCTGTTTTATTTCAGAAGTGGTAGCATAGCAAGAATTATATTTTAAAGCAGTATTTCTAAAAAGATAATTCTGTATGCCTTTGATTTTCTCAAATCACTTCTGCATTCATGAGCTGCTTGAAAAATTCTGGTATTCCTGATAGCTATGCAAAAAATTATATTTAGAAGTCTCTGCTTTATTTCAAATATTTTACCATCATATTTTCAGTACTAAACTGAAGAAAGGCCTGGTTTTAAATTTTTATTAAGATTATCTTCTTATTCAACTAAATGGAAAGTTGTATTGAAGGTTCTCTGTTGCATTTATATATTATGAACAATATTAAAACAAATACTTCGAAACAATTGAGCTCTGCTGTCATGGGCTCGTAATCAGAAAATCTGAAATCTCCTTGGTTATCACAAAACCGCTTCTCAAACGGCTGTTTGAAAACAGCTTTTGCTTCTTAGGTAATAGAGATGCTCTTCGTTGTCATCTTAATTGTCATCAGATGCCTTTGTCACCAGAAATAGTATTTTACAGCTGATTCTTATGGGATACTACCAGCAATACAGGATGTCATCTAAGAGACCATGATGTACAGACAATGGAATTGGAAAGCTGAGTCTTTTCCATTTAAGTACAAAAGAATTTGGAAAGACTTATTTCAGCTCCGTAATGTTAGAGATAAGGAAATAGAAACCAAACTTGATGTAATCAAAGATATAAGTTTGGAAATAAACAGTTTAAATGGGAAAGAGAACTCTTCCAGGGGGTTCCATGTATTTTATCGTTTGAGTCATTTGAACAATGCAAACTTTTGTCTCTGTCTGTATAATAAAAGAAGAAGAAAATTGATCACGAATGCCCTTGACTTACATAGGTCCAGAACACACAGCACTGAAGAAGGGGTATTTTCAGCACCATTGGAAACTAAAGCGTAATTCTGTCATTACTTCTGTCAGCCCCTGACTGCACAGAACTGGGATAGATAGGGTTGGAGATATTGGAGTGCTTTTCTGAGTTAAGCATGTACACTTATGTCTCTCAAAAGAAGGATGTTTGGGGAATTTATTGTTCAAAACTTATTGCAAATGCTAAGAGACAGTTTTAAAAATAATTCTATCATTATTTTCAGCTTTCACTAGTGGAAAGGTAAGACTTGAGAGCCTCCAGCCTAGATCTGGACTTCCAGCATAACTGCCTTTGCAATGCTCCAAGAAGGAACAACTTTCAGATGTAGTTGGGAAATAGAGTTGTTTTCATTTTGGCACACCTCACGTGTATAGAAATGGGTACCCAACTACTCATTTTATAGAGAAATGGTAATTGTAGTGTGGTTTGACTTTAAATTAGTGCTGGGTGAATAGTTCAGAGGAAGAAAAAAAGAAACTCTTTAGGCTATCTTGATTTAATTTGCAAACCTGATTTTAAATAGAAATGTGTAGAGACTAACCTACATTTAATGGGGTGGGTATAACTTATTGGCAGTTTTAAAACATGAAATATGTTGTAGCTTTAAAAAATATATACCATGCTTATTGTTAAGTCATGGTAGAATTTCTTTCAATAAGTTTTTAAGACTTGATTTGTATTATTGAACTTGACCTAAACAGCTATGCTTTATTCGATTCTATGAATAGATAATTACTTTTCGTCACTAATTAATATTAATATTGATAAAGAACTAAATTTTGGTTGCATGCCCCTCTGCTTCAGCACTTATGTTAAAATGTATGCCCTTATTTTAGCAATATTATAGTTTATTCAGTATGCTTTTCCCACTATTTTTAATGGATTAAATAAAATCATAAGTCATACCTTAAATACAGCTTATGCATTGTATATATTCAACATTGAATTTTAGTCCTCAAAGTGATCTGAGTTGCCTTCTATTTCAGCTAACAAATTTACAAATAAGAACAATTAGCTCAAAGTATTTGAATGATATGTTTTACATTTTATTCTGATTTCTATACAACAGAAATATAAGCAAACTTGAAACACTTAGATACACTGTAGTGTATTAAACTAGTGTGGAACTAGTTGTATATCTTTTCTAAAAATGATTCATTTTCAATTTCATAGGGAAAACTGACACCTAAGATTGTAGAATCGTATGTGAAACAAGAGTAAATTGAACTTGAGTAGAGGCCATAAGGATTCTTTTAAGAGCTCAGCTGAATGGTCCTCACTTGAGGTGTCTCACAATTGCCCTGACTTGCGTTGCCATCATCTGAGGGCTCGCAAACTCACAGGTCACATGCCTTGTATAGAAAAACTCACATCTCTGGAGTATCGTCTGCATCTCTCTCTGTGGTCTCTCCATATTTTCTTTCCAGCTATCTAGTCATGGTAACTGGACTCCTAATTCATTGGCTTAGGTCTATCATGATGTGTCTTAACAGGAAAAACAAACAAACAAAAACAGAAGCCTTCTTTCCTAACCTAGCTACCCAAAGTCTCCCAGCCTCTTTCTGTTTATTAGAATTGAGTCACTATTTAGCTCAAATTCAAGGGGAGAGTGGGGAATTCAACTCCACCTTTAGTGGAAAGGGCATTTTAAAACCATCACAATTGTTTCAAAGCAATTATTTTTAGCCTTCTAGGAACTGTTTCTGTTTTTCCTATTTTCTGGCTACTCTTTGAATATGAGATTGATATATTAAAAAAAAAAAAAACAAAACAAAACCCTACAGGTAAGTGTAGTTATATCGTGTGTATAACTAGAGAACTCTGCAAGAATCTGATTTCCTGGATTGCAGATAATAATTTGTCCCTTAAAGACAACCTATGTCTTTAGGGAACTCCACCTGGAAACCTGCTTGCTTTTGAGAGACAATTACTTCTCCAACTTTCTAGATACAAAAGGAAATCAACATTTTGCTCATTTTCTGGGACTTTAGCCAAATTCATTGTTTCTTACCTAATTCTTCTTTGGACAAATAGTGACCACAACTTGAATCATACTTTTGTATAATAAACTTTATGTATAATTATAAAATTAGGTCAAAGTTAAGTGGTAAAGTTTAATAATATGCCCATAATTGGCAAATAAAGTGCTTACCTGATAATATTTGTTTACAGCATTTGTTTCTGATGTCCATATCTTAAAACCAGTCATCTTGAATATTTGACACTAATTGAAAGTAAAATTAAAACTTTTATGAAAAGCAACGACTCTTGCTGCTCTTATATTTTTAGTTGCATATAAATACACTATTTTTGTATTTTGCTAGAAAATTAAGACACGCTAATGATAAACTTATTCTAATTTTGTATAAATTTTCCTTTGTGATTTGATCTGTATTTCAGTACCACAATGGAATGGGGAAGAATGTTCACCTATGAAAAATTATATGAATGAATTAGGAATCTTCTTCTCCTCAAACATATATTTCTTTTTCCGTGCATCTTTGTCCCTAGGGTGTTTTCCTTTTGGCGTATTGATGTGACTAGATTTCCTGTATCCTTTAAAAATCAAAGCAAGTGAACAAGTTCTCCCTAGACTCTGGCATCTCATCTATAGCTTCTGCCACATCTCTCTTCCTATCTAAAGTATTGAGAAAGTAGCTCACATTTGTTTTCCGTACTTTCTCTTCACTTATTAATGCTCTGTGTTCTGATTTCTTCACCCATCATTAATCTGAAGTTGCTTTTAGTCATGAATTAGTACTTAGGAAATCTTGATTTTCTGTGTTATTCAAACTTGTTACCCATTCTCTACTCCCAAAGTATCTTTTCTCTCTCATTACTTCTATAATTTCATATTAATTAGTTTTTCTTTAACCTCTTTTATTCTGTCTCGCCTGGCTTCTTTTGTTGTCTTGTTGGAGTTTTCTCCCTTTAGATTTTGACAACCTCAGAATTTTCTTTTTATTCCTCTTCTCATTCTATATCATATTCCCAAATAAATTTATCTCTGGTTGAATAACTTTATGATTCATATCTTCAGAGCACATTTTTTTCCTCTGGATCCCCAGTCATATAGTTCTACTCTCTACTTGGCATATGTGCCCTCTTACGTCACCCTTGAAATATGCATGGAAATACCTAGACACACACTTCTATTACAACCATCTATTTCTCTCTCCCTATTTCCTTTCTTCCAATTTGGTAGTATCGTCAGTGTTCACCTTTTCTTTCCCTTACCGCCTACTCCAGCCATTTATCAAGTTGTAGGAATTTAAATTCCTAAACATCATTTCACTGTCTACTCTTTTGCAGCTTCATCACTGTCACTTAAGTTATGTCCTCAGTTTCCATTCCCAGATTTGTTTTCTCGTCTTCATAACATGCCCAGAGTCCTGTAATTGTAGTGCTAAGATTGAACCCAGGTCTACCTAACTCGGTGTTTTTACCACCACACATACTATACTGCATATTTTTCAAATTAATAACTTGAATACTAAACCCAGAACTTGCAAAATTATTTCAGTAATAATTTCACTAAAATAACTTAGTGATTTGAATTATTTCTTTTTAAATTATTTTTAAAAATGAATGTTATTTAATTTTATGTATATATTTTTATGAGAATTAGATTTGTTATTCATGTATTTAAGAAGCATTTATTAATCACCTTGTCCAGATGATAGACACTAGAAAATAGACCAAGGATACCAGCAGCACTGCCCCGTTCAATTTACAGTCTCATGAAAGAGATAGATATGTAAGCAAATACTAATATTACAATGTAATAAGTGCTAAACAAAGAAATGTAACAAAGCCTTAAGAGTCCCAAAGGGGTAGCTTACATCTAAGAAAATTGATATGATGTCACAGAAAAAGTATTTTATAAAGCTGGATTGTGAAGGAAGAGTGGGGACCTGTCTGACAAATAACTGGGAGAAGGATGCTTAGGCAGAGGAAACAATGTCAGCAAGAGCAAGGACTTGTATGCTTTATGATAGGGAAGAATGGGACCCCGGATCTTGGACTTTATGTGTATGGGGATTTGTTTTATGTGTTTAGACAGAGGAATCACTTCAGCATATTCGTGTTCACTTAAGTAATTCTAAGCACGTGTGGGGCAATTTGGAGGGTTAAGAGATAGAGACATGGAGATTGATTTGGAGGCCAGCACAAAAATTTAGATGACTTTTGAGTCTGGTGAGAATCCAAACTATGATGTTGACTTTGTAAAGAAAGAAAGGAGAAAATGTAAGAACTGCTCAACGCTATATTCTGAAGAAGTGTCCAAATGCTACATGTGCACATTTTGCTTTTGTTTTAAACTGTAGACATGGGATGTAGAGCTGGAAAGATCTGCAGAATCCTGGGCTGAATCTTGCTTGTGGGAACATGGACCTGCAAGCTTGCTTCCATCAATTGGACAGAATTTGGGAGCACACTGGGGAAGGTATCTTAAAGCACAACTTTTTGTTTCTGAAAACATTAATGTTTAAAATGAAATCCTTATTAATTCATCAGTGCAGTTTTTCAAAGACTTGAAAGAAAAATCATCACAAAACAAGTAACAAGATCATACCAGAACAATCAGCAATGTTTTAGACTTTAAATCATCAATTTATTAGTAATGTAATGGGCATAAATATTTAAGTTTAATAATTTGCACCAAAGTATCTTTCTACCAAATTATACCAATGTATTTTGCAATATTTAGTTTTGTATTTTCTGCAACTTTGCTTGCCCTCTGTGACTGTTTTCTCTCGAATAGATATAGGCCCCCGACGTTTCATGTACAAGCATGGTATGATGAAGTGAAAGATTTTAGCTACCCATATGAACATGAATGCAACCCATATTGTCCATTCAGGTGTTCTGGTCCCGTGTGTACACATTATACACAGGTATGTTTAGGGGGTATTATACTTAATTCCCCAAATTGAGTTAATGTAACTATGAAAGAAATTAGGCTAGTGAACTTGTCTTTCTTATATCATTTAATATGGTTATTAAAAAAATTATATGAATATTGATTATGTTGAATTGGCTTACAAATTTCTATAAACAATGAAAATAATTATCACACAAAAAAGTCCAAGCATCTACTTAAAAAGACATTATTTCAGTGATTTTGCATATCAAACATTTTTAATATGGCCCCAGTAATATGGGGAGAAATTTACCATCTTCAGTGTCAAAGTTTTATCTCAAGGAATAAAAATACAGTTTTATTTACCAATGACATTCAATATTTACATGTGCAACATGTATATATATATATTTATATTTCATGTTCACAATTGGTATGTTCTAAGTTTCCAAATCAAACAACTAAAGGCAGATTGAACTAGGTAAAGCTCACTGCTGATCAGACTTATTATCAGTGAATATAAAGCGGATTAATTGTTCTGTATGCTTTTGCATGTGACAAGACTGACCAGCATCAAACTACGTGATAACCTGTGGCATGATGGAGAGATCATGTTGTATAAGAAATCTGGACATGTAAATTTTTGCTCCAGTGTTTGCTGTTTAGGATGTGATTTTCTGTTCCTTTGTCAGAAAAGTTTCTTCGTAGACACGTTAATATGACATTAGGTTCGTGAGGATGTAACTTTTGAATTATTTACTAAGTTTGCATTTGAAAATGCCTGCATATTATAACCAGACACAGTTATTTTTCTGCAGCTCTCTTTTTAAAATTGAACTAGGTATTACTCAAAGACTCAGGGAAAAAACCCTTTTTGATTTGATCTCAGTTCATTTTGAATGATAAACATTGGTTTCTCACCTTCAAATTATATGCATTTTTCTCTCAGAAGTGTTGTCCTACTTGATTTCAGCCTGCTTTTTCTGAGCCTTTCATTTTTCTAATATAGGTGGTGTGGGCAACTAGTAGCAGAATTGGTTGTGCCATTAATTTGTGTAATAACATGAACATCTGGGGGCAGATATGGCCCAAAGCTGTCTACCTGGTGTGCAATTACTCCCCAAAGTGAGTAGACAAAACACTATTTCAAATGTACATTTTTCTTAACAAAAGGAAAATACCTTTATGTTCCTGATTGTTTCCCGTTTTCCGTGTGTATCACTGAATGAAGTGTATTATTTTAATTCTGTTTATTTAATATGGCAACAATTATAGTTGCCTAATGCATAAAATAAATGCATAAAGGGGGATATGAAATATGAATGTATAATCTTTGTGAATATGGGAAGCATATTTTTATGTATTCACTTTTACTCACTAAACTATACTATCCATAAATATTGAATAATTGTTATTTATTAGAGATAAAAACTATACATTAATTGAGAAATGTATTTTCATCTGTGTAAAGACCATTTAAGGGATTATAGGATTATATTAACAATGTGACACAATCATATTTAGGGTCAAATTCAAGTTTAATAATGGGTTTTTATTAAAACAAATGGAATATAGTGAATATTCCATGGCAGAGTTTGGCTTTCTGCAAAAGTTTGATGTCATAATTTTTAACAATATGTGTTTTAATTTACTTGAGAAATTTTCAAAATGAGGCAGTAATTTATATTTAAACCTAGTAACCAAAAGGGGTCTGTAATAAATTATATAAATGTGTTAAATCTATACACCAAAATAATTACTTAGAATGTTCATATATAGTGATGTTTCACAATATTTTATAAATTATGCTGTTAGACTACTTTTTAATAGAGCGTATCATCTCTTAAAGGGGAAACTGGTGGGGCCACGCCCCTTACAAACATGGGCGGCCCTGTTCTGCTTGCCCACCTAGTTTTGGAGGGGGCTGTAGAGAAAATCTGTGCTACAAAGGTAAGTGCTATTGTGTTGTAGTGTTCATGTTGATTTATACTGTAATCCAGCTCCTGCATTACTTATGTTTAAAAAAGCCAGAAGTATACTTAATGATTACACGAAAAGTCTCTAGAACTCTATTTCAAATATTTGTATTATTTATATTATATTTATATTAATAAGAATTTTGTTATACTAACATGAAATTTTTAAAGTTCCATGATTATTTCAGGTAACTTTCTGATTCTACTTTGAAATAACCCCAGAATGACAAGTATATTTATATTCTTAAAAGTCATCTTCATGTATGGTTGACTAGAGTTATTTCCATAACTGTCATCTTTTTTTAAAGGATTTAGCAATTTAACACAATTTATTTTTAGCACTTTAAACATTTTTAACAAAATACCCCTTTGTGTATCTTATTGAACCATGCTCAATGAATTATATTGATTTTTCACTTCTCACTGCACACTATTCAATTTGTCATGCTAAAATAAGAAAAGTATAATAGTTACATAAAACTGTAAAACTAGTTTTATATTACTTGAGTAGTACATTGAGTAGTACTCTGAAATGCATTTGATGTCTTAAATAGTAAATATGGGGTCCTGTTTATAGCACATAAAGATAAACTGTTATGACAAAGCTTTGTGAAAAGTCATGCACTAGTGCATTCAAGTGAACATTTTTTACTGCCTTGTACTTTTTTTCTTAATGGTGACTAAAGGAGGAATGATGTAGACTGAGTATAATATGAAATATTTGAACAATTACAGCCCCTTTTCAGTGCTCATAATGACACATGTCTCTTTTTTTTCCCTTAATGAT
Organism: Theropithecus gelada; assembly: GCF_003255815.1. Taxonomy (NCBI): domain Eukaryota; kingdom Metazoa; phylum Chordata; class Mammalia; order Primates; family Cercopithecidae; genus Theropithecus; species Theropithecus gelada. Next base: position 77,186,012 of record NC_037676.1, read on the forward strand.
GCATTAACTAAAATGTGTAGAGAAGTGCCCATATATATCCCTGTGTTGTAGAAGCCATTTAAACATTCCTGGAAGTATTTGCAGCATTTTTTCCTTGTGTGGGTGTTTTTCATATTCTCTATGTCCAAACCTCCAACCTGCCTGCCTCTTCCCCAGTGACCATTATCTTTTACTTAAAGCTGACTTTCCTGTGACTTCATACTTTTTTTTTAGGTTCTGAGTTCTTGGGCATGCATCAAAATAATACGCCTCTCCAAAATGTGCCATTGTCAAGCCTTTAATAAAGGCCAATCTGGAAAAAAAAAAGAAACATTAAATTCAAAGTTTGAAATTATTCTCCATGGTCAAGTTTAAATTTCTGCACATTGACTTTTCTTCTAAAGGAAAAAAACTTGCTGTGGAGATGGATATTGTCATAAATAATAAGGGCATATCAGTCTTTCTTTAGGCCACATTTCCATTTGGGAGAAGTCTAAATGTGATCCTCCTGAAAATATTAAGAATATGATTTTAATTGAAATCACATTTGATTTTGCTAAGCCATGAACTTATTAGATCACTTTGTAGATTTCATGATGTCATTATGAAAGTCAAACAATGATATGTTGAAATATAAGCAAAGTTTAGAAGTGGCTTCATTGAATAATAGTCAAACATTAACATAAATGAATCAAGGACTTAAAAGGCTTATGTGTGTATTTCATTTACTCCAATGCAGTACCTAAGATCACCACCTGAAGCCAAATCCTGTGCAAAAAAACAGTACTGATTTTTCTAGTTCTCAATGTTAACAGTAGTAACAAAGTATATTATTATTTGTAATTTGTGCACATGTAAAATAGGGTTAATATTTCCTAAATCTGCTTTCTCTAACAGAAGGGTCAGACGGGTATTATACCCCTCGAGAAGAGGAAACAAATGAAATAGAACGCCAGCAGTCACAAGTCCATGACACCCATGTCCGGACAAGATCAGATGATAGCAGCAGAAATGAAGTCATAAGCACACAGCAAATGTGTAAGACCTCTATATTACTTACAAAATTTCTTAGGTACCTAAATGGTATGTCCATCAAGATTTTATTAATTTGAACATTTATAGAATGGCAAAAATTTTGTCATTAGGCTATATATAATGAATTACAACTGCTTTTATATTATATGAGTTATTTTGGTATTTTTTTCTTTATAGCCCAAATTGTTTCATGTGAAGTAAGATTAAGAGATCAGTGCAAAGGAACAACCTGCAATAGGTAATATTTGTTATTATTTTGAAAACTAATTGACTGAATATAATAACTATTTGTATTTTGTACTGACATTCAGAGAAACTAAATTTTGTGCCCAATTACTTTTATTTAGGTACGAATGTCCTGCTGGCTGTGTGGATAGTAAAGCTAAAGTTATTGGCAGTGTACATTATGAAATGGTAAGTATTATAAATGTAATTATTTGAGGATAGGGTCCTTCCATATAATATTTGATTTTTATTGTGCAAAATAACTTACATAAGTATATTTTGCTCAGAAATGTTTAATTTAAAATCATATAAATGGTAAATAGTTTGAACTTATGCAGAACTCTTATATTTTTAACATCCTTTTATCTCCTACTTTTTTCCAAGCAATCCAGCATCTGTAGAGCTGCAATTCATTATGGTATAATAGACAATGATGGTGGTTGGGTAGATATCACTAGACAAGGAAGAAAACATTATTTCATCAAGTCTAATAGAAATGGTATTCAGACAATTGGGTAAGTACACAAATAATCTTTTGGACCAGATAATTTTAAGTTGTAACAATGAACTAACACATTTTTAAAGAGCAAAGCATAGAATAATTTAAGAAGAAATAATTTGGTAATTTTCAAGGCTCATTTAGCTTGTAGTTTTATTAGACAAAAAGAAGATAAAGCATCTAAGGACAAAGTTGAACCCTTTTGCTTGTAATGGGCATGCTAAAACTCCAAATTTTTGAGTTGCATTAAAAATGTGTAAATTTATAGTTAATTCTCAATGTAAAGCAATATATTTTTTAGCTTGACAGAAAATACCCTGAGAAGGGTAATTAATTTGCATGTTCTTCTTGTCCTATTTAGGGAAAATGGCTTATTTCATGTAACATTAACTTCGTTGATAAGATAAATTACTTTACAGAAAAGAGCATTTTGAAAAGTTCTCTAAATATGTGTTATGCTATGTCATCTTTCTTTTGTCCGTTTAAAAGTATCTCAATATAAAAGCATTTAATTTTATTAATGTTTCTCCTATGAGGTGTACCAAATACCTTATTCCAAAACACTGTGCATTTTTATATGTACTGTATAGAAAGTAGAAAAATGGGGGCTTTTGAAATACCTTTTTAGTGTCGTTTTCCTCTAAGTAAAACAGTAAACATTACTGAACTTCATACAGAATGCCTTTTCTTAGGAAATTTGACATTGTCTCTTTTGTTACAATACAGTTGCATGATATCTTCACAGTGGGGTTAAGTTAGAATTAATAACTATAAAAAACTATTAGGAACTCTTAAAAATTTGTGGAATAATCTCCTATGTAGTCTTTTTTTTTTTATTGTTGTTTTTCATTTGTTTGTTTTGTTTTTTTGCTTTTTGAGACAGGGTCTCACTCTGTCACCCAGACTGGAGTGCAGTGGCGTGATCTCAGGTCACTGCAACCTCCACCTCCCGGGCTCAAGTGATTCTCCTGCCTCAGCCTCCCAAGTAGCTGGGATTACAGGCATGCACCACCACACGCAGCTAATTTTTGTATTTTTAGTAGAGACAGGGTTTCACCATGTTGGCCAGGCTGGTCTTGAACTCCTGACTGCAGTTGATCCACCCGCCTCGGCCTCCCAAAGTGCTGGGATTACAGGCGTGAGCCCACGCACCCAGCTTATACAGTCTTATTCAAAGGCCTGATGGGTGGTTTTTAGCTGTTAATGATAACTCTTTTTAGCAATTTTTTTTGTTGTTGTTGTTAAGACAGAGTCTCACAAGTTCAACTTTTCCTGCCTCAGCCTCCCAAGTAGCTGGGACTACAGGCACTCGCCACCATGTCCAACTAATTGTTATTTTTAGTAGAGATGGGGTTTCACCAGGTTGGCGAGGCTGGTCTCAAACTCCTGACTTCAAGTGATCCGTCAGCCTCAGCCTCCCGTGGTGCCGGGATTACAGGCGTGAGCCACCACACTTGGCCAAAAGTTCTATAGAAATATTCATTAATCTATTTACTTGGCAAACATTTATTAATTACTTTCAGTAAGTAATAAATAGTAGTTATTAGCTTTAGTAAGCCAACCAGTGGGTGTTCCATTAAAGGACATTTGTCCTGTTATTTACTTTCTTTCCTCTTAATTTTTAATTATCTCTCTATTATAGAAATTCTCTTGAAACTTGAAGGCTATATTTAATAGGTTGTATATTTTATGCCTCAGAGAATGTTATTTCTTTTGGACACATTGTAGATGAGGAATATTAAATACTGAATTTGAAGCTGACAGAAATAAAGAGTTGTTGAAATTTTACACCTTCAGTTCTGAGCTAATATATTCAGAGAGTGAACCACGTTCAAGTAGCCTTACCTTTTGCAACAGATGTTTTTCTAAAAATTTGGATATATATAAACCAATTAAAATTTTGATGTGTAATTGTGTGCCTGATCTTATATTTCAGCATTTTAATAATGCACGTAAAGAGGAGAAGTTAACTCATTTTACTGTAGACATTTTGCTAGATACTAGGAGGAACAAAAAAGGAATAATGTACCCTCCCTTCGGTACTTATTTTTTGTAGTCTTTTAACAGCATTGTTTTGTATTTCCTGTTGTGAAAGAATAAATAGTTTGGTCTCGTGGAGGCAGGAAATTAGTATTTGAGGGTTTTAATTTTGATAGGAATCAAAATAGATATAGCTTTATGCTATTATCTATAAGTTTTTGAGATTCATAATGAAAAGAGATCACCTTAAGAATGGTATTGATTTGGTTAATAACTGATGGTAATATGGATTTAGCATAAAACTGATGATGTATTCTTATATTGCTACTTGTCTAGTGTAAGAAGTGTTTAAAAAGAAAATTAAGTGTTCATAGGCTTGAAAGATTCCAGAAATGATGCTGCTGCTTATGATGACCATGTGAAAATAATGAACATTTCTGTATTTTTACCTTCAGCAAATATCAGTCTGCTAATTCCTTCACAGTCTCTAAAGTAACAGGTTAGCACATTCTTCATCTTATTTTCTTAGTACTATGTAATATGTTATTGCTTTCAAAGGATTCACTCATTGTTTTGTGTTTTAATTCTTCAGTTCAGGCTGTGACTTGTGAAACAACTGTGGAACAGCTCTGTCCATTTCATAAGCCTGCTTCACATTGCCCAAGGTAAACCAGTGTACACATAGGGAACTTTAGCCCTACGATAACTGTTTTTGCCTGAAATTCTGGTGTCTCTGGGATTCAAAAGATGTATAATCTTGAACTGCTAAACTGGAGGGAGCAATGGAACATCATAAACTACATGCACTCCAGGCAGGCCGAGTGTACTTTCTCCCAATGCAAAAGTATTCTCTGCTATTTCATAATATCAGGGTTTATGCGTGTAATCTGTATATTCATCTGTGCTACAAAGAGTCCTTTATTAGTCTGCTCTGGCTGCTGTAACGAAATAGCATTGACTGGGTGGTATAATCAATAGAAATTTGTTTCTCACAGTTCTGGAGGTTGAGAAGTTCAAGATCAAGGTGTTGGCTGATTCGGGTCCTGATGAGGGCTCTCTTCCTGGTCTACAGATGGCCACCTTCCCTGTGTCCTCACATGGTGGAGGGAGAAAGAGAGCTCTCTCTCTTACATCTCTTCTTATAAGGACACTAATCCTATTGGATGAGGACCCCACCCTTATGACTTCGTTTAACATTAATTACCTTCATAAAGGCCCTGTGTCTCCAAGTTCAGTCAAATTGGGGATTGAGACTTCAACATATGAACTTTGAAGGGACAAAATCATTCAGTTCATAAGTTTCTTACAACAGAAACTAAAGTGGCATAACTCATATTTTTAACATTATTATCCAGTTTTTTAAATTAGATCAATCTGATTGCATTTGGTAAGTTAAAAAGCCCATCTTTGCCTTTCTTTTATTTTTTTGTATATTCTCTTTTACAGAATTATAATGGAATTTATGTACTATAAAATCATGAGAAAAGCTTTATTTATCTTGGCCAAGCTAAGATGAAAACTGTTAGAAGTATTATGGTTTAATCCATAATCAGTAGATAGGAAAAATAAATTGTGTCTCCATATATCCAGTCTTAGTTCTATCTGCACTATTTCCATTAATGCAAATATCCACACTACTTTTAAAAACTAGTAATGAGATTTCAAGATATAATTGTAATTTGACAACATACCTAAAAATTTAAGGAGCTTAATTTTTATGGAAAAGTTTATCTACTTTGGAAAAACGTCATTACTTGCCCTTTTAAAATGAAAGCAACATTTCACTTAAAGAATGGGACTGGCTGTTCACAAGGTACATAACGGAATCTTTATAACAGAAGACTGTGATCTTCATATAACAGAGTACTTCATTTTCTATCAGTTTCCAAGTTACAGATGTGATATAAACAATAGACTTCCTCACATACACATAGTCTGTTTCTTTTCAAATCATTTGTCTCTACTAATGCAGGACTGCTGTTATAATGTTTTTGGTCAGCTAACTTGGTGCATTTTAATTGAGAATTTTAGAAGTCCTCAGCTTGTATTTGCTGAAATCCGCAGATTACCAAGTATGCAGGATAATTTGAGGACCTCTTACTGGGTGAAGTGCATCATATACTTTTTGCCATTTGTTCACCAATGAATTATATGCTGAATATTTTTATGATAAAAATACAATCTGCTGTTACTAGAACTTGACCAATTATGCTCTTATAAGGCCCACATATTTGATTAAATCATTATTTGCTGTGTAGTCTTAGACAATTTTGTAGAAATATTTTTTTTCAGATTTCTCAAGACCCCTACATTTACAAATTGCAGTTTTAAAGAAAAAAGTAAAGATGTATTGCTAGGTGAAGCTGGTAAATTTTAGCATCATAATATGTGGAAAAAAACCAGGAACTTTAGAATTTAAATGTATAAATATTTATTAAATACCTACTAAGTACCAATAGTATGCCTAGCCTTATGTCAGCCATGTGACTAGGTTTATGAGGACCAAATAATGATAGTCTCTGTCCATCATTCTAACATAAGGCTCTCAATAGCAGATGCTCAATAAATGGTAATTTTATAACTACAAAACAAACTATATCAATATTGTTGCAAAAGGGATAAATCAAGTAAAGCATTAATAAACAACCTCCCTATTTCTTGGCTTGTTTCAGAAAGCAAAACATCAAAATAGGGAAAATGATATAAATTTTTAAAATTTAATTTTAGCCTTTACTGTTACCAATATAATAAATCCATAGAAATGACAATTTTTACATAATATTGACGTTAAGTAGTCTGAAAAGCTTCTCCCTTTTTTTTTATTTCAGTGAAACAAAATTGTCTTTTGTTTTTCCCGTCTGAAATTTGTAATAGTTTCATAAACTAGGTTATGATATTATGTATATGACAGGTTATAACTTCTAGGGAACCATGTAGTTGGTACATTTCTTTTAGAATTTCATATCACTTAAGTAGGCTGAGCCATAGTCTATTATGGAGAAAAAATGCCAATAAATAAATTAAATTAAATTAGCTCAAGAAGACCTTGAAGAAACAAGATTTACCTGCAAGTCATGTCCTTGAAAGTTTCCATGTCTGGTAGAACAATTCAAAATAAACTCTATCTTAAACTATTATTTAGTAACCATTTGGTTACTCTGTAGTAATTATTACTTAATATCTTATATAAGAAACATCCAGTTTTATATATATCTATAAACAATTAGATCTTTAAAATTTATTGAATGCTCAAGATGTAAAAGTAGATATTAAAGTATGTCGGCATTTTCATTCAAAGTTTACCAGCAAATTGTGGGTGGAAAAAAAAAAAACAAAAACATTTCTACCTTCTCAGTAGTACATAACAAGCTGTTAAAAACAGATTGGAATACAAACAAGCAAAAACTTCCCCCAATCTTTGTTTTACCTGAACTCATCTGAGTAGAAACTAACTCAACTTGGATATTGACTTTGGCATTCCGGAAACCAACAGCTGAATATGGGCAAGATAGAGTTTGCAGAGCATGCAGAGCAAGTGATTTTACAACCATAAGGATTGCAGTGAATGCCTAGCAGTTCTCAAATACAGTAAGATCAGCTTCCAGTCAAAGGGGACACCCTTCCTCCTGCAGAAACCCCAGACAGCACCTTTTACAACTATGAATCTTTTAATTCAAAGTTATAGAAACTCAGGTGCATTTATTACTTATATTTAAATGGTTCTAGTTTCCATGTTATGTGAAGTATATACACTCTAGAGTATACAGTGTTATACAAATTTTAGAAATAAGAACTATAACTATTTCTTAAAAGCTATCTTAAGGAAGATCTGCTTCAATTGGCAAGGGTAGTTTCAACTGAAGTATATTTATTATACTTTCAGGAAAATTGTGAATTGTTGATGCTATCATCCACCAATGATTATCACGTAATTATGTTGAGAGTCTCATTTACTACTTAAAATTGTGTTTTTTTCCAGTTTTAGTTTGTATTTCCTTTTAGTGATGGGGGTGTGTGTGTGTGTGTGTGTGTGTGAATGCAGACGAGCCACTTGATGAAAAGTGAAGTGCCATTTGACAGTTTCTTCAACTTTGGTAGTAGATTTTTTAAAATATCATGTGATTGATTAAATATTGATAATTGGATCCTTTGTTTAAATGAAAAGCTTTTGGTCATATTGTATTAGAGCCTAACAACAAAAAGAAAAGTGTTGGGAAATGTCTTTTAAGTGAGCTAAGCCAACCAGATATCAGTAAGGCAGTAGGATTTCTAGAGGAAGAGCATTCCATGCAGAGAGGAAGATAAATGCAAAGGCTCTAAGGCAGAAGGCTATTGTGTGCATTTGAGGAATAACCATTAGGCCAGTGTGACTGGAGCAGGGTGAGAAAGTGGGAAAGGAGTAAGATATAAAGTTGGAAAGGCAGTGAGGATAGAAGATGCAGGGCTTATTGACCTTCCTGAGGCTCTTGTCATTTACTCTGAATGTGATGGAAGCCACTGGAATATTTAGAGCAGAGGAATGATGTGTTTGAAATTGTACATTTTTTTGTTGTTGTTTCGTTTTGAGACGGAGTCTTGCTGTGTTGCTCAGGCTGAAGTGCAGTGGCACGATCTCAGCTCACTGCAACCTCTGCCTCCCAGGTTCCAGCAATTCTCCTGCCTCAGCCTCCCGAGTAGTGGGATTACAGGCACCTAGCACCATGCCCGGCTAATTTTTGTATTTTTAGTAGAGACAGGGTTTCACCATGTGGGCCAGACTGGTCACGAACTCCTGACCTCAGGCAATCCACCCACCTCGGCCTCCCAGAGTGCTGGGATTACAGGCATGAGCTACCGCGCCTGGCTGGACTTGTATGTTTTAATATAAGTATGGAAAACAGATTGAAGAGGGCCAAATTGGAAGCAGGGAGACCATAGAAGAAGCCTAGAAGAGCCTATTGCAGTAAGTTAGAGAGTAGATGATAGAGCCCAGAGTTACCATGATTGAGGTGCTTGGGGATGCTCTGATCTTGGATATGTTTTCATGTACAGCCCATAGAAATTGCAGATGGGTTGAATGTAAGGTGTGAGATTAAGAGAGGGATTGAAGATAGAAAGGTTTCTGGCCTCAGCACTTGGAATCATGGAGGTGCCATTTATTGCAATGGGAAGCCTACAGAAAGAACAGATTTGGGAACTAGAGAAGGAGATTAGGAATTTGGTTTCATACATGGTAAGCTTGAGATGTTTATTATAACTAAGTGGAGATGTTGAACAAGCAGTAGGATATTCACGTTTGGAATTAAGAGAGGTCCCAACTGGAAATGTAAATTTGGAAATCAGCCATTTAAAGATGATAATTAAAACCATGAAACTGAATGAGATTCCAAAGATGTGAATATAAAGAAGAGAAACTATGAGATATATGAGGCAGACAATGATTCAGATTTTCCAAGTTATTGGTTTACTAAATTCTACAGATACAATGAGTACCAACTTCTCAGATACATAGAGATGCTTTCTGATGTTTCTTTTGGCTTGAAATCCCCACATTAGACAGCTTCCTAATTTTTTTAAAATTACACTTGTGCCAAAAGATAGAAATAGATAAACAGAAGCAATTGTGTCTACTGCCTGGGCTTGTACAATTGACCTATTTCAGGAGAAAAAAATGAGTAGGGTTTAGAATTTGAGCTTACTTTGTATATACATATCTGTGGTTTTACTAATGAGAAAGACTTAAGTAACCAGCTTACTTAATATATATATTATTTTTTTCAGAGTATACTGTCCTCGTAACTGTATGCAAGCAAATCCACACTATGCTCGTGTAATTGGAACTCGAGTTTATTCTGATGTAAGTATCCTAATTTATACAGCTTTCAACATTCATGTATATATATAAATGTATAGCCACATTTAAATGTATATATGTACATTTATATAAAGAGCAAAGAAACAGACTTTGTTAATAGGCATTCTCAGAAGAGTCAAACATCCATATCACCAAAAAATTAATATCCATATGTAAGATATGAGTGTATAATTATTTGACAAAATTTTTCTTCACATTCTCCCCATATGTTTTATATAAGACACATAATGAAATAGTCTATAGTCATTGTTGGGAAGGAAAATGTGTTTCGTTTTTCTTTTGATTCTTTCGTATTTGAAGTCTAAACTGGATAATTAAGATTTTGTCAAAAGTCTAAACAATATCTTCAGTGCCATACAGCCATTTAAAATGTAGCATAGAGTCATAGAGATGCTACATTAAAATATGTGCAAAAGAGAACTAATTGAGGGGATGTTGTAAGAGATGACTTTAGTGGGGTTGGACAAGGAGTATGAGCTATGATGGCCCAGGCTGGAGTACAGTGGCATGATCATATCTCAGTTTAACCTCAAACTTGGGCTCAAGTGATCCTCCTGCCTCAGCCTCCCAAGTAGCTAGAAGAACAAATACATGACACCATGCCTGGATCTTTTTCTGTAGTTATAGAGATGGGGTCTCACTGTGTTGCCCAGGCTGATATGGCCTCAAGCAGTCCTCCTGCCTTGGTCTTCCAAGGTGCCAGGCCTGTTAAGTGCTTGTTGAGCCAGGTTGTTAGTGTCCATTGGTAAAGAGGATCAGGGAACATGTTCTAGCGGGATAAGTGACATTTACAAAGTAATGGAGTTAAGAGTAAATGAGCTGTACATCAGTCTAGCAGATAGCTTTGTCTCTGATCTGCTGAAAATCGGAACGAAAAGGGGCTTCAACCAAGTTAGTCTGAGAGAGAGAGGAATCCAGCTCACATCAGTGTGCGGACAAAGTCTGAAAGCACCTGCTGATGAGTTTACATTTTATGAGGCAAACACTTAGAAACCATTACAGATTTCTAAGCCAGAGAGTTACAAATGCAAATTTAGGAAATGTCTTATGCACATACTCAATAGAATATTAAGGGAATTTGATCATGTAAAGAGGACATATTGAATATGTATATTACCACCTATTTCTCTTGGTGAGCTTACTTAGGTCTAGATTTTTTTCAGTTCAGCTTTACCTTTGCAGTTATTCTCCAATTCTGAGTCTCTCTCAAGCTCCAGATTTGAACTAGTCTTATGTGCCACTGAAATGTCCTGCTGGTATCTTGAACGTGCTAGTCTTCACATTTGTGCTTATATTCTTGCCTCTGTTGAAATGCAATATTTTTGAAAATTTTGTGTCAAAATTGTGGTCATTCTTCAAAACCTAAATTATTGCCACTTTCTCTGTGAGGGTGTGTTGCTGGACCTTCCAACCCAAGTATGAAGTTGCCCCTATTTCAACCCCTATCACTTCATTTTCTCCTTTTGGCACTTAGCCTGTTGTATTTGATATTATGATTATTACCCTATCTCTTTTATTAGTTTGTAAGTTTCTCAAGGGCAGCAGCTGGGTTATTCATTCATCCTTTTTTGATCACGAATTTGATGTCTGCCAAGCCGTGAACAAGACAGGCACGTCCTGCCTGAACAGAGCTTAGAGCACATAGTTACGTCAGATATTAACCAAGTACCTTGCACATAAATATTTGTTGAAACAAGTAGATTAACAAATATATAGGAATGTGCGTATCTGAACTCAGCAGAGATTTCCAAAGAAATCATACTTTTCAGATTTTCCCTTTAAGCAGGAGAACTTTTAATTTTAGTCATGTCTAGTGAAAGTCTTTCAAAATATCCGTTATACTTCTATACCTTTAAAGCCATCTATTTGCTGGAGTTAAGGTTCTGTTAGAACTCATATCTTGATATCATTTTACCTTTCTACCCTCAGTGAAATGGGTGTGTAATGTGTGTATTATGTAGGTCGTTTGAAGAGTAAGTTGGAAATACAAAGATTACTGTCAAATGGCAAGTACGAAATCAGAGATCCAATCATTAATTGCCAGTCTTCCCTGGCCCAACAAAATACATTATCTCTCCAAATAAACCAATCAGCCAGACTCCCTCCCTCCTTCCCTCCTTCCCTCCCTCCTTCCTTTCTCTTTCTTTCCTTCCATTTATAGTTAGACCTTGTACATTCTGTTTATTTGAACTTTTATTTATAGTTTATTATATATTTCTGCATTCATTAAAAATTCTATTTTTACAGATAAATAATTCTTTTCATCACATATTAGAGTTTATGAAGTCTGAGTATGAAAAGAAAATGTCTTCTGACTTTTGAACTCAAATAGGGATGCCTGCTGAATGCACAATTGCAGGCAATACAATAGCCTCAAAACATATTAAGTACTTCGACTTAGTAAACGTTGTATCTAAGCACTTTTGTTGCCTTGGGAAAAATGCTGATTAATACTCTTTTAACAGAACAAATACTGAATTGTGCACAGAATTATTTTTAATTCCATCTGTTAGGAACCATATTGGATGCAAATGTAATTCAGTGGGACTTTAAATGTTGACGAAAATGCCTTTGAGTAAGGATGGAGGTTTTAGATACATGGTATTTTGTGATACAGCAAAAGCATGGAAAGGATTAAACAGCTTGGCATTCAGACTCTGATCTAATAAATACTGACTGATGCTCTAGAGTTCACAGCACAGTAATAAAGCAAGGTCATGTGAGATATACATGCTTATGCGAACTTAAAAAAGCATATTAAATCACTCACATGTGCATAGAGATAAAAGAACACACCAATGGAATCAGAAAAGACCATGGGCATTTGACATGGATTGCTTTATACTGAAACAGTTAAAATATTTTCTTTGGTCGGATTTCCTTGGATTGTACTTAGTTGTTGACAAAGTTTGGTAAAACATTTGGACTAAAGCAAATATTAAAATTGAAGATTTTAATGGGCCAAAAGAAATGATCTGACTTTTAGAATTCAGTAGTTTTAAAAATTTGAAAGTATAGGAACTGAAACAATAATTTTCTTCTCCATAGAAATCTCATTCAGTTCAGATTATATGACTAGTACAATGTAATCAGAGGACTTTCCTAGTATTTCATGTCAGACCATTCAAACTAAATTGACAGGCATTACAAATCTAGGTAGAAGCTATGATGATTCTTCATTTTTTTCTTTTTAGGGTTATTAGGCAAAGTTTATCTGTGTAGATTACATTATTTACTAAGAAAAAAACTACCCCATTTCTTGTATTTTGGAACAGGGGCCATAGTCATATGCAGAACTATGGTGGAGTTTGTATTAGGCAAAAGTGAACATACCTGAGGGATGAATAATCTAACCTGTGAGCATTTAGTCAGAGTGAGCCCAGTATAGAACAAAGGCTAAAACTGAAGAATGACAAACAGGCGCTAGAAGAGATAAAAGAAGCTAATTTGCTTTCTATTGCTTTGATACTCTAAAGCCTACTGTTTGGACAGAACAGGTGTTTGCTAGATTAGACTGGGGAGGGGTCTTACCATTGCATCACCCTTAAGGTTGGCCTTCAGGCTTGCTCTGAATTGGCTTTGACTTTGTGACATTTCAAACACTCCTTTATGCACAAAACCTCATCCTGTAGCTGCTCACTGGCTATCCATGACATCAGGATGTCAGCGACTTCAGTCTATTAATAATGGAAGAATAGTCTGGACAAGTCCTACAGGAATTTCCAATAATGGCAGTTTGTTTGTTTCCTTGCCTTCTCAGCTGTCCAGTATCTGCAGAGCAGCAGTACATGCTGGAGTGGTTCGAAATCATGGTGGTTATGTTGATGTAATGCCTGTGGACAAAAGAAAGACCTACATTGCTTCTTTTCAGAATGGAATCTTCTCAGAAAGGTAAAAACAAAACATACGTATGTATAATTTTACATACCATCTATCACTCTATTCATGATTGCTGCACAGTTGACCCACTTTAACATTTTTAATTTTTTTCAAAATTAAGTGGCAGAGTCAGTGTGTTCCTTTGCACACTTGTGTACCAGTCAGCCTTCCAGGGATGGGAGAAGCTGTAGTACCAGAGGTGCCTGTCTCCTGCAGGCTTATAAAAATCAACATGAAAATCGGATTACAAGTCAGAACTACTCTTTTGTTAATTGATCTTATAATTAGGAACTTTCTTTCATCCTCTTTTGGATTTTCTAGATTAGTTTTTATATTTAATTCTTTCTAGGTGAGCAAGGCACAGAATATTTCTCTAATCCAGTTATCTGACAAAGTATTTGACAAAAACAATGTCTGATTTTCCCTAGAACCAAACTCTCTAATTGATTTGAAGTTGGATGCCTAGTGTGATATAAATGAACTCTTTCAGGTCATTTTTCATATTATTTAACCCACCCACTAGTGTCATATATTTTGGTGATGTGAGAAAATTCTTGTAACTCACTTTATCAGGTATCACTAAATATTAAAATAAATGAAGCAATGGTGATTTTAAAAATCATTGTTACTTATAAAAGTAATATTAAAAGTCCTATTTATTTGTATATAGAAAAATCCCTAACTTTTAGGTATTTCCTGGGTTCTTCAAAATTGCCAATGGAGAGCACACATATGTACACCAAAGGATGTGTCATGCGGGGTATCTAGATTACCTTCCACATAACCATCTGGGTGTCATCCTCTCAAAAATACAAATCTGCATTATCTGTTTTCATATTAGACTATATCAAGAGGTGAGTGTTGAGAAAGTGACATCTCTACAACCTGCTCATGTCCTCTTTAAGCAGAATAATATATAAAATGGATCTTTGAGTTATAAAATTGGATATGCAACTTTATAAGCTAAACTGAGTGATATGGTTTTATTCATGCCTTGGAATTCTTAGATTTATTTTAAAACCATAAAATGATAGATGATATCCTAATAAAACGGTATAATAATTATTTTTGAGTACCTACTATGAATATTCCAGATGTTAGATGCTCCTGAGCACTCTAAGTATGTTAGCTCAGCTTCAACATCCTTGAAATGTCAGGCCTATACCCGGAGAGAGAGAGAGAGAGATATATATATATATGTATGTATGTATGTATGTGTGTGTGCGTGTGTGTGTATGTATGTGTGTGTGTGTGTGTCTGTATATATGTATGAGTGTGTGTATATACGTGTGTATATGTGTATGTGTGTGACTGTATATATGTGTGAGGGTGCATATGTATATTTATGTATATATGTGTGTTTCTGTGTATGTGTGAATGTATATATATGCACATACATTTTATATATACATATATACACACATACATACCTATACACATATACATATGTATATATATGTTAACTGAGACTCTGAGGGGTTAAATGATGTGCCCAAGTTCATATAACTTGTAAATCTCAAAGCTTAGATTCAGTCCGTAGGCTCAGAGATATGTGTTATTCCAGTATTTAACTGTGTACAAAAAGGAAACACAGCAAACACATTCACTTCCTGAGGCACTCAGTCAGTCTGTTTCTCATAAATAAAATATTTGGATTGGCCATCTACTTGCGTGAAAAACCTGGCATGCATGCATGCACATGTGTGTATATGTTGTGTGTGCACCCTTGTGATACCCTTATTTTTGCTCACTCAAAAATTCTCTCCCTTTTTTCTTGTACGAATAAATATATAAAAGATATTTCACTTTCTCTTTCTTAGCATTTATTTTATTGATCTCCAAAAGTCTTTTGTAATTATTAAGGAAATAAAACTTTATGTAAAAGCTTCAAAAGCTTACAGTTGATTTGAATAAATAATGATTAATGGTACTACCAATCTGTTTTAACTTTTAGACTTTTAAACAAAACATACCTTGATTTATGTTGCTAAATAAATATAAACAATTTAGTAAAGAGTAAAATTTATGAGTCTGCATTACTTTTAACTTCTATTTAAAAGTACTTTCAAAATGAGATTGAATGCTCTGTGTGTGTGTGTGTATGTGTGTGTGTGTGTCTGTGTGTGTGTCTGTGTGTGTCTGTGTGTCTGTGTGTGTCTGTGTGTGTCTCTCTGTGTGTGTGTGTGTGTGTGTGTATTTTTTCATTTCAGTGAAGATATTCTTAAGTCCTTTCAGATTTGACCATTAAATATCCTTACTAATATTTTTCTTGAAATTATAGATGTTAAGAGTATTAATTGGTATGATAGCAATGTAATTTAAATTTTGTCAGACTTGGGCAATGATGATAAGCTAGTGGGCAATGATAATAAGCTAGTGCTCTAGAGTATTGCCTAAGTATCAGCTGTATTTTTAGCTTGTAACCATGCATATCAGTTGTAAATCTGAGTCTCAGTATTCCCCATTAAAATTGAATAACAGCTGCCAAACTCTGCTTTATGAGAATGAAAGGAGATAATATAGGAAAACATGATGTAGAATCTATGAAGTTCTGTAGAGACTACTATTATTACCATTACACATCTTAAATGTTGTTAGTACTTGCAGCCCAGCATGGAACCAAGAGTTAAGCTCTTTCGTTCAAGCTTTCCAATAACTATAAATTATAGTAGCCTAAGAAAGTTGACCATCTGGATTCGTAGAGCTGCTTTCTTGACTGTCATAAGAAAGCATGATTTATAAGAAGGATTATGTATAGAGATAACAATATACTTTGTGTACTTTTTTTTTTTTTTTTTTTTTTTTTGCAGTTTACAGAATCCTCCAGGAGGAAAGGCATTCAGAGTATTTGCTGTTGTGTGAAATGGAATACTTGGAAGAGGATTGTAAAGACTATTCCAAATGCAGTATTTCTGAATTTTGTATAAAACTGTAACATTACTGTACAGAGTACATCAACTATTTTCAGCCCCCAAAAGTGCCAAATACATATACATCTTGATAAACAAAGTCTATAAAATAAAACATGGGACATTAGCTTTGGGAAAAGTAATGAAAATATAATGGTTTTAGAAATCCTGTGTTAAATATTGCTATATTTTCTTAGCAGTTATTTCTACAGTTAATTACATAGTCATGATTGTTCTACATTTCATATATTATATGGTGCTTTGTATATGCCACTAATAAAATGAATCTAAACATTGAATGTGAATGGCCCTCAGAAAATCACCTAGTACATTTAAAAATAATCAACTATAAAACTGAAAGAAACTATCACATTTTCCCCAGTTCAATGCTATGCCATTATCAACTCCAAATAATCTCAAATAATTTTCCACTTAATAACTAAGGTTTTTTTTCTTCTGTTAATTTAGGCATATAGAATATTAAGTTCTGATATTGCACTTCTTATTTTATATAAAATAATCCTTTAATATCCAAATGAATCTGTTAAAATGTTTGATTCCTTGGGAGTGGCCTTAAAAATAAATGTAATAAAGTCAGAGTAGTGGTATGAAAACATTCCTAGTGATCATGTAGTAAATGTAGGGTTAAGCATGGGCAGCCAGAGCTTTCTATGTACTGTTAAAATTAAGGTCACATATTTTCTTTTGTATCCTGGCAAATACTCCTGCAGGGCAGGAAGTATAATAGCAAAAAGTTGAACAAAGATGAACTAATGTATTACATCACCATTGCCACTGATTTTTTTTAAAATGATAAATGACGTTGTGTATAAATATTGCCATATCATGGTGCCTATAATGGTGATATATTTGTTTCTATGAAAAATGTATTGTGCTTTGATACTAAAATCTGTAAAATGTTAGTTTTGGTAATTTTTTTTTCTGCTGGTGGATTTACTATTTCCCATAAACATATTAAAATTAATCATGTTTCAAAGTTTTATTTTCAGTTCCTTTTGCATGCTTATTTTGATTTAGAAGTCACTTTAAGATAAATGAACAAAATTATTGTAAGTCTTCTAAATTTGGCTTATTTACGTTAGTATCAATAACATACTTAATACCAGATGTCTACAAAATCGACCTAATTATTTCAGTATTTGCATGTGAAAGAGAAACACATATTTAGAGACATAGCAAGGGAGATTTTGAATAAAGAGATGAATTTATAAAGTAAGAAAAAATCTGAAAGATACAAAGTGATTATAAAAGAATTGACGGGACAATAAATACTTCAAATACTTTTAGAAGGTAAATGATTAGGAGCTTAGGAGGAATAAAAGATAAATACCATGCAGTGATCAAGGAAAGCAAGAGAGAGGATGATACAAAAGTAAAAGAAGAAGGGCTCACATAAATAGCTTCTGGAGTGCAAATTATAAAGACATCAACATTTTTGATCATTTAATAAGTATTGGCTTATAGCTAAGTGGTTCCAAATACTGGTAATTAAAACAATGATGTATACATTAAAGCATTAAAGATTGCAAAGCTTAAAAGCAGATTTTTATGGGAACATTTTTTTGAAAGGATACATTGCTACCTTCTTAAATAGCATGACTTTACATAGACTCTTTTTCTGGTCCTTACTGCCCCTCCCACAACAGGGACGCCCCATCAGTTCTGTCAGTGTAAGATTTTCTTCTATTTGCTCTTAGTTTAGATCTCCATCATCAATTCCCCTTACTATTGTAATGTCTTCAGCTGGAGCCTCTTCTTTGTGTCTTTCTCCATTCCTTTTTAATGCATTCGTATTTCCCAGCCCCAGAACCCTGGAAATGAACTCTTCCGTGAGTTTCCATTGCTTAAGAAAAACTAAACACCCTTGTAAAAACATTTGAGAACTTCCATAGTCTTGTTCATATTGTTTACCTATCTTCGACACAAGGCGTGGCCTCGGGTAAGTTATTTAGCTTCAATTTACCTTACCTGTAAAATGGAACAAATAATATCTCCTTGAGATTGCTCTACGAATTAATTGACACATTATGTGTAATGTACTTAAAGGAATAATAAACACATGTGGTCAGTGGATGCCATTTTCTATTATTATCATAATTTTTGTTATTTAGTTTGGGGAAACTATTCATCTGTCATATGCTATTGATCCTTTGGCACTTAAGTAAATGTGAAATCCTCCATGAATTTTCCTGTGATTCTCCTTGTAAGAATTAAATGCTAATATGATATCCTTTTAATTTGGCCATTTTAATTATTTGTGTTTGATTATATTCTTTAAAAGATAAGCTCTTTGTGAATGGTAATACTCATCTCTCTACCCAAGAGCACAATTATCTCAATGATTTTTACGTCCGTGGACTCTACAAATGGTATATCAGTATTGTTGAGTGAACATTCCAACAATTCATAATTTTTTATGAAAATGATTTTTTTCCACATTATAATGTGATGTCAACACAAACATAAAGTACTATAGCTAGTGAAAATAATTTATTGATAGACGTGGATTTAAAACAGATCAATGCTTATAGAATAGTATTAATATTACTTTAGCATTTAAAGTTTACCAGACCATGTGTTACTTTAATGCTCTTCACGTATTAAAGATTATTATGTATTTCAAGCATAGTATTTTGAAAATAAATTACTAATATTAGATAATTTGCATATTACAGGGTCCACTTTTCAATACTGTACTCTAAAATCTTGACTGTTCTCTAGCCATTCTAAAATGTTTTTAAAGAAATGTAAACTCTTCTAAATAGCATAGTGAGCCAAGCAAAGAAACAGAGCTATCGTTTTTGCAGACATACCAAATTTCAGATTTGAACTTTAAGCTAATTCATTGCACAAAGAATTACATTGTTAGAGTTGATTTAAAAAACTTATCTGAGGTGATACTTCTACCCTGGCACCACAATATTCAGCAGCTGAAGAAATAGTTTAGTGAAATAATCTGATCCTCTTTTATTAATTTGTTGTAATTAAGTCGAAATTATATCAGTTTGAGATTTTAAAAAGGCAGGCACACTCGTTAGAACACTGCTCTTAACAATTAGATATTCTCTACTTCCTCTCATCCCCTAATCCTTATGTCACTTTGCACAGAATTACCAGAGTGTGAAACAATGCTAGTAAGCAAACATCCTTGCACTGGACCATTGAGTTATGAAAACTAATTTTCCAATGATTACTAATAATAGTGAATTGGCAATTGTGTTTACCACTATACTGATGAAGATGAAAAGCAAAGGGGCCTACACATGACTGTATCTGATAAGCTCAGTTTTAAAAAGAAACATGTACAGAAGATGAAGTAGAAATTAGAGATACATAATTAAAAGGCACAAACAGATTACAAATATCATTAGAGGCTGGGTGTGGTGGCTCAGGCTTGTGGTTCAGCACTTTGTGGGGCTGAGGTGAGTAGATCACTTAAGCTCAGGAGTTTGAGACTAGTCTGTGCATGATGAAACCCCGTCTCTACAAAAATTAGCCAGGCATGGTGTTGCCTACTTCTAGTCCCAGCTACTTGGGTGGCTGAGGTTGGAGGACCACCTGAGCCCAGGAAGTTGAGGCTACAGTGAGCTGTGATTGCACCACTGCACTCCAGTCTGGGCAACAGAGCAAGACCTAGTCTCAAAAAAAAAAAAAAAAAAAAAAAAAAGGTTTTTTTTTTTTTTTTTTTAGTTCGTGTCTTTTTTTAACTCATACAGTTACTTGTCTTCTGGCTTGTTGAAGCAATAAGTCAGACAACATTTGTCACAATAATGTCTGTCAAAGTGGCTTGCCATAAACACCCCAGCACCACATTCATCAGACGGGCACTCTCGACGAAGGCGACTAATTTTGCCATTCTCATCCACCTTATAATATTTCAGGACAGCCAGCATAACCTTCTTTCTCTTGTGCTTATTCTTCTTGGGAGTGGTGTAAGACTTCTTCTTCCTTTTCTTAGCACCACCACGAAGTCTCAACACAAGATGAAGAGTAGACTGCTTTTGAATATTGTAGTCAGACAAAGTACGTCCATCTTCCAGTTGCTTGCCAGCAAAGATCAGTCTTTGCGGAGCAGAAGGAATTCCTTCCTTCTCCTGGATCTTGGCCTTTACATTTTCTATAGTATCCGAGGGTTCAACCTCGAGGGTGATGGTCTTCCCCGTAAGGGTTTTCACGAAAATCTGCATTTTGGTGGCGACTCCACCACAGATGGCAGATCGAAAAGGGAAATGCTTTTAAAAAGCCTAACCTGATTGAGTCCTTATGCTAAGACAGATAAGAATTTTTTACAAAATGATATGAGAGCAGCATGGTCAGGGACAATATAACGAAAAACAAATAACCCCTTCTGAAGCTTTCTGCTTTCATTCATCCAAAAACTGAGTTCCTACAATCTGCTATAGGTTTGTGCTGATCACTGTAGATATGTTTATAAACAAAAATGTCCTCAGGAAATTAGATTCTAGTGAGGTAAACATTATTAATTAGATAATCACAAAAGTAAATACAGGAAACAATGGACATTATAGTGCTTTGTTACTACAAAGAAAGTCTATATAGTACCATGGCAGTATTGAAAAGTGGGACTTGACCTTGGGGGAAGAGGAAAAATGACTTTCCTGAGGAACTGACAAAGTTCAGAAGAACTTAAGGATGAGCAGAAGTAACTTGGAAGGGGAATAATTTCTTACATAAATAAACACTATGCAAAATACCTTATGACAGGAATACTCTAGAAACAACAGCAACAAAAAGCCAAAGGCATGCTGTATTGAGTCTGGACATGTAAACGGGGAAGCAGACAAAGGTTGAAAGAATTTCTTTAGGGTTAAAAGGCACTGTTGGTGCTCTAACAGATGCCCAACATGAATAACACTATGATGTGACACATACCAGTATACTCAAAAGGCACTCAGGAATTCAGATTTTGTGCACAGGAGCAAAGTATGAGATACATTCTGTATTAATAACCAACTGAGTTTTATAGCCCCTTATAATAAAGTTCTTTAATACTCCTGGGATCTAGAGTTTGATTCTTACATGATTAATATGTCTATGAGCAATGAATTGAAATTGATTGAGAGCAGGAAGAGAGGATGACATGTATTGAGAACCAACAATATTTTAGAAACACTGCTATACGTTTAATGTATTTGCTTCTCACAACAAACTTGTGAGACAATATTATTTTCCCATTCTTATGTCTTAGAATGTAGATTCTAAAAGGTTAATCTACACTGTCTAAGGCCTTGAGTTTGGGAAACATGATTCATGTTTCCGTCTCTCTAAATCCAAAGCCCATCTCTTGCTATTGGATCACTCCTGCTGGACATTTCCATGGGGACAGGGAATAATTTCATTAGCTCTCCTTACATCAGCTTTAGAAATACTCTTATACAGAATTCTGTAATCTTTGAATATGCCATACATTTGTTAGATGTAGAAAGATCTGTAGAAGAGGAGTAGAAATTTAGCTTTCTTTAAAGGTAGACTACAAAAAATTTTAAAAAGAACATTGATTCAGGGAACACCAGGAAAGGATGGGGTTTGTGTTCTGTAGATTTGGAATTAATAAACTACTTTTTCAAGAAAATACACTGAATTACTTCCCTTTCACTAATTCATAAAAAGGGAGATAAAGACAAATAAAAATATTGTGCTCATAGAAGCATGGATATCCTGAAAGTCGATGGCAGTTGAAATCATATTGACAATTCAGAACACATGGAGCCTCAGCTCAGAGCCCACCCAAGAGAAGGGTGCAGTTAAGGAGAAGGCTTCTCTTTAGGCACAACCATAATGCAAAGTGCTTGAAGAATCTGCCTTCTGATTTTCATTCAGGTGGACTCCTGGATTTCACTCTACCCTTCAACCTCACCCTGCCCACATACCCTCAAATGAGTCCAAATAATTAACATGCCATGATACACATAAACAACTTTAAGTCAGACCTCTCTTATCCAGGTGACAGGTTGACAACAAGAGATACCACTTTAGTCAATCCAGTTCTTCAAACAGATACAAAAACAGACAAAATGAACTGTCAGACAAAAGCACAGAAAAGCAAGCATCACATCAACTGACACCAGAAGCAGATGTTTTAGAGAAAAGTACCTCTTAAAATCTTACCATCAATATCCTCAGGGAATACAGTACACCCATAAAACAAGAACAGACTAGTGTAGAAAAGAAACCATCAAAGAATAAGAAAACCATATTTTGGAAGACATTAAAGTAGTTAAAACTTAGCCATTGGACTTCAGGAAGCAAGAATGATGACATGCTTGGTGGTTGTATTTAGAATGTAGGAATTTTGGGAGAAGCATTGAAGTGAAAAACATAACAGAAAATTTCTTGTTAAAGATAAAAATGTAAAATGCATATAGATATCCACATATATAACATTAGATATTGTTAATAATCATGTAAAATTAGGCATAAACTGTGATATAACAATGCATTTCTAGTGAAAAATGTTGTGTTTCCAAGTCAACTTTGCTTCTTTCTAGTTGGCTAATGCCAGTCAAGTTTCATTAAACTTTGTTTAAGCATATTTTGCTCATATGTAATATGGGAATTATAATTACTTCCTCATAGGGTTGATAACAGAATTAAATTAAATGATAGAACATGGCTGAAATTAGCTAGTACTTGCTGAACACTAACTAAATGATAATTCCATATGTATATTGCATTTTCTCAGAGGTTGTGTGGATTTTATTTCAGATTTTCATGAATCATGTTCAATCATTTTAAATCAAATGTATTGAGGAATAATTTAAATACAAAAGATGTATGCTTTTAATTATTCATTCTGATGACTTGTATTAGTTTCCTGGGGCTGCTGCAATGAAGTTCCACAGACTAAGTGGCTTAAACAATAGAAATGTATTGTTTCACAGTTCTGGAGGCTAGAAATTCAAGATGAACGTGTTGGCTGGGCCACGCTCTCTCTAAAGGTACTAGGGAAGGTTCTGTTCCATGCCTTCCTCCTACCGTCAGTTGATTTGCTGACAATTTTATGCATTCCTTGGCTTGTGGCATTAATGTAATTTTCACCCAGCACTCTCCATGTGTGTGGGTCTGTGTCCAAATGTCTCTTTTTTTATAAGGATACTGGTCATGTAGGATTAGGGACCCATCTGACTCCAGCAGGACCTCATATTAGCTAATTACATCAGCAATGACCCTATTTCCCTATGAGGTCACCTTCTGAAGTACTGGGACACTTAAACATATGAATTTAGTGGGGACACAATTCAAACCATAACATGAATATTGGCAAATGTATACATTTGTATATACCACCACTATAATTAAGATATAAAACATGTTCATAGCTCCCCCCAAATTATCTGTTTCTTCTTCCTGGTCAATTCCCCAAATGCCCTCAGATTCAGGCAACAACTGTTGCACATTTAGATTTCTCTTTTCTAGAGTTTTATATTAATATATAGTATTACTGTCTTCTGTCTTGCCTTTCTTGCTCAGCATAATGTTTTTGAGATTTGTTCATACTGTTACATTTAGTAGGAATTTTCTTCTTTTTATGATTGAGTGGTATTTTATTATATGACTATCCATCAATTGTCTTATCTTTCACCTATTAACAGACACTAAAATTGCTCCATCCTTTCATTAACACAAGTGGAGCTGTTATAAACGTTCATGTACAAGTCTTTAGGTATACAAATATTTTCATTTTTAGAGTAAATAAGTAGAATTTCTGGGTCATATGGTTAATATATAATTAACCTTAAAAGATTTTGCTGAGCTATTTTTCAAAGTGGTTGTGTCATCTTGTATTCTCACAGTAAATGTAACAGAGCTTTCATTTGCTCCACATGTTGGCGAACTTGTTTTTCAATTTTAATTAGTCTTTTAAATCTATTAAATGAATTTAAATAAATTAATTTTAATTGATCTTTTTGATTTTAGTGACTCAACGGGTGTGTAATGCTATCTTATTGGCACTTTATTTGGCATTTACCTGATGAATAATACCATTGAGCATCTTTTCATGTGTCATTTGTATATCTACTTTGTGAAATACCTGTTCAAATATTTTTCCCATTAAAAAATTGATTGGTTATGTTTTTATATTTAGATATAAATATATATGTATGTCTTTTTAAGTATATACATAAATAATATATATTTAAACTATATATAGAAAGTTTGAATATTTTCTTCCAGTTAGTGGCTTAACCTTTTTTTAAATTATGTTTTTTGAAGAGCAAAATGTTTAAATTTTGATGAAGTCCAGTTTATCTTTTGTTTTGTTTTGTTTTGGGATTTACGCTTTTTGTGTCATATCTAAGAAGTCTTTGCTATCACCAAGTTGCAAGAATTTTTAAATATGGTTTTCTCTAAGAGTTTTATTAAGTCTATGATCCATTTGTGCTAACTTTTGTGCATAGTGTGACGTAAAGGTGGAGGTTTATTTTTTTCCATATGGATATTCAATTTTTCAAGTACCATTTGTTGAAAAGATGATGCTATCCTATTGAATTACTATTACTGTCTGTTAAATAAATCAATTGATCACTAGTATATGGATCTATCTTCAGACACACTATTCCAGCACCATCTAATAGAAATTTAATATGAGCCACACATGTGATCTTAAATTGTCTAATATCTACATTAGTAAAAGGAAAAAAAATTCTTGTGAATAATACATTTTATTTGATCTAACATATCCAAAATATTATTAACATGTAATTTGTATAAAAATATTTGGTAATAATTTTGCTGTGAAGACTATTTGATATTAATATTGCCACTCCAGGATTCACATGTAGTGACTGAATAATTTCCATCCATTCACTTACTTTTTTTTGAGATCCAGTTTTTATGCATTTTAGTGTATACATTACATAATTTGTAGTGTTATTCTCAGATTATTGGCACGTGCATACAGTCATCTAGCAAGCAACACAATCAATCCACAAATTCTTTGGTGCCCCTTTGTCTTCAATGTCATCCCCTATTCTCAGTCCCTGTAATCCACGTTCTATTTGGTCAGATAGTTTTACCTCTTTCAGAATTTCGTAAAAAATAACATCAGTGTAATATTTTGAGTCTGGCTTCTTTCACTCAGCACAAACGATTAGAGATGCATCCATGCTGTTGTGTGTCAGTGGTACATTGCATTCTTCTTCTGAGTGGTATTCCATAATGTGGATGTACCATAATACATCATTCATTTACCAGTTGAAAAGCATTTCGATTAATTTTAGATTTTGGTGATCACAAATAAAGCTTTGTAAGGATTCCCTTATAAGGGACATTGTATGGCTAACTTTAAAAATCACCAATATTCCAAAAAAATGTGGTTGTACCATATTTTGCATTCCTCCCAGCAATGTCTGAAGGTTCTTCCGCATCCTTGCTAGAATGTACTATTAGCCATTCTAACAGGTGTGCAGTGGGATCTCGTTGCTAAAGACTTACTTTTAATCTTATCATTGCTTTATATTTAACATAGTCTTCTTGTAGGTAGCAGAGTTGGGCCTTTTTTTTTCCCGTCTGATAATTTATCCTGTTAAATTAAATATTTATGTCATTTACACTAAATATAATATTGAAATGATAAGGCTTAAATCTCTCAGCTTAGTATTTGCTTTTTACCTGCTTTAACTCTTTCCTGTATTTTTTGGATTAATTGAAATTTTTTAAATATTCCGTTTTATCTCTGCTTTTTGCTTATTGGCAAGTCTATTTGTTTTAATTTTTTAGTGATTTTGTTACTTGAAAGGGGCCCGGATCCAGACACCATGAGAGGGTTCTTGGACCTCATGCAAGAAAGAATTCAGGGGAAGTCCATAGAGTTAAGTGAAAGCAAGGTTATTAAAAAAGTAAAGGAATAAAAGAATGGCTACTCTGTAGGCAGAGCAGTGGCATAGGCTACTCAATTTAGTATACTTAGAGTTATTCCTTGATTAAATGCTAAACAAGGCATGTATTATTAATGAGTTTTCTGAGAAAGGGGCAACAATTTTCTGAAACTGAGGGTTTCTCCCCATTTAAGACCATATACGGTAACTTCTGGACATTGCCATTACATTTGTAAACTGTCATGGTGCTGGTGGGAGTGTCTTTTAGGAGGCTAATGCATTATAATTAATGTATAATGAGCAGTGAAGACAATCAGAGGTCATTTCATTGCCATCTTGGTTTTGGTGAGTTTTGGTGGTCTTCTTTACTGCATCCTGCTTTATCAGCAGGGTCTTTGTGACCTGTATATTGTGCTGACCTCCTACCTCAGCCTGTGACTAAGAAAGCCTAACCTCCTGGGAATGGAGCTCAGTAGGTCTCAGCATTATTTTACCTAGCTCCCATACAAGATGGAGTCTCTCTGATTCAAATGTTTCTGATAGTTTCTCTAAGGCTTATCATATGCATGTTTAAATAATCGCAGTTATTCTGCAAAACATATTGTTCTATTTGCATATAACATAAAAGCCTTACAACAAAATGCTTCCATTTACCCCTTTTCATTCTTTGGGCTACTTGTGTCATAATTTTGCTTTTGCATTATTATAAATATCATAATTTATTATTATGTTTCTTGAAACAGTCAAGTGTATGTGAAATTTTAAATGATAAAATATATTTACACACAAACTTATTATTACAGGTATTCTTCAAAGGTTTTTATTTTGCTTTCACTTTTGGGAAATATTTTCACTGGATTTAGGGTTCTAGGTTGATAGTTGTATACTTTTAGCACTTTAAAGATGTTATTTCATTGTCTTCTGGCTTATGTAATTTCTGAAGAGATATCTATAGTCATTCTTGTATGTATTTGTCTCTAGAAATGGTTCTTTTTACTTTGGCAGCTTTTAGGACTGTCACTTTGTCACAATCTAGAGATAGTTTACTCTCATATTAAGATCTCTAGGCCGGGCGCGGTGGCTCAAGCCTGTAATCCCAGCACTTTGGGAGGCCGAGACGGGTGGATCACGAGGTCAGGAGATCGAGACCATCCTGGTGAACACGGTGAAACCCCGTCTCTACTAAAAAATACAAAAAACTAGCCGGGCGAGGTGGCGGGCGCCTGTGGTCCCAGCTACTCGGGAGGCTGAGGCAGGAGAATGGCGTAAGCCCGGGAGGCGGAGCTTGCAGTGAGCCGAGATCGCACCACTGCACTCCAGCCTGGGCGACAGAGCGAGACTCCGTCTCAAAAAAAAAAAAAAAAAAAGATCTCTATTAACTGTTCCAGGTGATGAGCCAGGAATCTCCACTCTTGTTGATCAGAGCTAAGTTGTCTTCTAGTCTGGGGTGAGCTCTAAAAACGGTTCTGTTTATTCTTCTCTGATTGCTGTTTGTCAGTCATTTGGAGTATTACATTATGCTTGAGTGGCCTAGTATTCAGCAAAAACTTAAGGTGACCTCATGCAAATGTTTGGACTTCTTTCTCTGAATAGTTTCCTCTTTTCCAAAACTCTGCATTGCAATTTCTGATTGTCTCAGCTTTCTTGAACTTAATTCTTTGCTCAACTCACACAATGATGCTCTGCTTGGGAACTTCCTCTCTGGACTACAGGTGGAATGATTCTCAAGACCCACAGATAGGTGATCATGGGGATCACTTTGCTTGTCTCCTTTCTCTTAGGCACTACAAGTGTTGCCTAGTGACCAATATCTGAAAATAGTTGTATCATATATTTTTTCCTCCTTCATATATATGTATGTTGGGAAGAGAAGTTTGATCCTTGTTATTTCACTATAGTAAGAAAGAGAAATCTTCAATTTTTTTAATAAAAAGAAGGATAATCTAAGAGAAACTCTCATTTTTTAATTTGATTAGCTTAAAAAATTAAATAATAGTATACAGATTTTCTTTGAAAAATAGTATGATTTGCAAGAAGTTTGGGAGTTTGGGTATGATTTCAAATATGTGGATTATTAATTCTGATCAAATGTTAGTGGATTCTCACAGAAAGCACAAGCTTATTAGATCCAATATTTTGATAAGAAAAGCAGGAATGCATGCTGAAGGCCTAATGGAGCTTGGAAGAACAGAAAACATATGCTCAACATGATAATTTGATCTCTAAACAATAAAAAATGTTGCCTTAAAAATAAGCTAAAGGCATAAGCTGTGAACCACAAATGCTTTGAAATATTATAATCCTGAAATGGAAAAAATGAAAAGGGCAAAACTAAAAAAAGCTAAAATATATTAGATAGGGTTATTTTAAGAGCTTAGAAGTTGAGCTGATTTCTTTAATATGTTTTTGGCATTTACAGTATTATTTCCTTATAACACCATCTTGAATATTTGATACTATAGATATATTAATGTATTCTCCAAGTAATGTTGATAATGTACCCTTTTAATCTTGTATAAATTTACCCAGTTTTAGATTTTTTATTTTTTTCCATGCAAATGGTATCAGAATGAGTAAACATATGATCTAATACCTAAGATTATAATAGGACAGTTTAATATGTCCCAGATGAGTTATTTTTGCCAGGAGGATTTTTTTTCTTATAATCTGGAAAATATCTTCAAATAATAGAGTTCTCTACTGTTAATGAAAAGCTTTATTTTGCAAGAATGACTTCCCAAATGAATAGGAAAAAGAATCCACAGCAAATATTATCTAGAATCCTGCCTAATTATTTTCTATAAGCCTCTAGTAATAATATTATATCTACAGAATAATAACACTTCTGCAAAATTTCACAATTATCTCTGCACTGGAAGCATAGACCAAATTGGATAGTTCATATGAAGAACATTATTACCAAGGCATATAGTCACCAGACTGTCCAAGGTCAACACTAAGAAAAAAATCTGAAAGGTAGCTAGGGAAAAAGGTCAGATCACTCATGAAAGAAACCCCAATGGTGAACTTCTCAAGTCAGAAGAAACTGGGGACCTATTTTGTTTGTTTAAAGAAAAAAAATGCCAACCAAGAATTTCGGATGCAGCCAAACTAAGTTTCATAAAGAAAGGAGAAATAAAATCTTTTCCAGAGAAGCAACTGCTAAGGGAATTTGTTACCACTAGACCAGCCTTACAATGGATCCTTAAGGGAGTTCTAAACATGGAAATGAAAGAATAAAACCTGATAACACATGAAAAAAACCACTTAAATACATAGCCCAAAGACCTCATAAAACAACTATACAATCAAGACCATGAAGAACTGCAGGGGAGAGGCCCCCAAATCTGGCCATAAACTGGCCCCAAAACTGGCTGTAAACAAAATCTCCACAGCATTGTGACATGTTTGTGATGGCCATGATGCCCATGCCGAAGGTTGTGGGTTTACCAGAATGAGGTCAAGGAACGCCTGGCCCACCCAGGGCAAAAAACCACTAAAGGCATTCCTGAACCACAAGCAATAGCACGACAGATCTGTACCCTGAGGACATGTTCCTGCTGCAGATAACTAGCCAGAGCCCAACCCTTTGTTTCAGCCCATCCCTTTGTTTCCCATAAGGAATACTTTTAGCTAATCTATAATCTGTAGAAACAATGTTTATCATTGGCTTGCTCTCAATAAATATGTGGGTAAATCTCTGTTTGGGGCGCTCAGCTCTGAAGGCTGTGAGTCCCCTGATTTCCAACTTCATATGCTATATTTCTCTGTGTGTGTATTTAATTCCTATAGTGCAGCTGGGTTAGGGTCTCCCGGACTGAACAGATCTCAGCAAGTGGTGCCCATATGTGGGGATCGAACCCAGGTTGAAAGGTCGCCGGAGCGACAGTTGGAGGATGTGGAACTAAGCTAGAGGACACCTGAGTACTCTTAAGCAATCCCCATGGTGAGTAAGAAGGGGAGCTCAGAAGCATCAGGGTAACAATGCGACAAGTGTGGGCTCTGGTTCATTCCACCTTGGAACCTTTTCACACAGATTATAAGGAAAAAGGAAAGCATAATGAAGTAACAGAAGAGGTAACAGGGCCAGTTTGTTTGCCAGCTAAAGCTAAAGCGGCAAAGGAGGAAGAGGTTCATCCCTACCCTTCTGCACCCCCTCCTTATTTTGAAGAAAAAGAGTGGCCTGACCCTCCAGATCTTTCTTTTCTGGAGGACACTGGGTGAAAAGTAGTGGCCCCAGTGACTGTTCAAGACTGTTTGAGTGACAGCTCTCAGTTCTATTCAGGCAGGAATCCAGCAAGCTAGACATGAGGGTGATATAGAGGCTTGGCAGGTCCCTGTTAGAATACAACTCCCAGATCAACAGGGAAATATTATAGCTATATTTGAGCCTTTTCCTTTTAAATTACTCAAAGAATTGAAACAAGCTATTAATCAATATGGACCAGGTTCTCCTTTTGTAATGGAACTGTTAAAGAATGTTGCTATCTCCAGTCAGATGTTGCCAGCAGGGATGATGGGATTACTTCTAGGTAGATCTAGTTTAAATTTAAAAGGAGTGCAAGTACAAATAAGAGTCACTGATTTAGATTACAATGGGGAAATTCAAATTGTTATGTCTACTTCTGTTCCCTGGAAAGCAGAGCCAGGAGAGTGAATAGCACAGCTCCTGATTGTGCCATATGTGGAAATGGAGAAAAGTGAAATTAAACCAACAGGAGGATTTGGAAGCACAAATAAACAAGGCAAAGCAGCTTATTGAGTGAATCAAATTACTGATAAACATCTTATCTGTGGAATAACTATTCAGGGATATAAATTTAAAGATTTGCAAGATACAGGAGCAAACATTTCAATCATTTCTCTACAGCACTGGCTGAACACGTGGCCAATTCAACCTGCTCAATTTAACATAGTTGGAGTTGGTAAAGCCCCTGAAGTATGTCAAAGAGTTATGTTTTCAATTGTGAAGGGCCCAATGGACAACCTTGGACTATTCAACCAATTGTAACTTCTGTACTATAAATTTATGGGGGAGAGATTTATTACAATAATGGGGAGCACAAGTTCTAGTTCCAGAGCAATTATATAACCCTCAAAGTCAACATAGGATGCATGAAATGGGGTATGTCCTGGTATGGGACTAGAAAAAAATTTTCAAGGTTAGAAGGAACCACTTCAAGTGGAAAGACAAAGTTCCCACCAAGGTTTAGGATATCATTTTTGATGGCGACCATTGTTAAGCCTCCAGAACATATATCTTTAAAATGGTTAACAGATAAGACAATTTGGATAGAACAATGACCACTGAGTAAAGAGAAACTGGAGGCTCTGAGGACTTCCTTACTGAACAATTAGAAAAAGGACACATAGTTCCAACATTTTTCCATCGGAATTCTCTAGTTTTCATAAATAAGAAAAAATCAAGTAAATGGAGAATGTTAACTGACTCAAGAGCCATTAATTCAGTTATACAACTTATGGGGACATTGCAGCCAGGACTGCCTTCTCCTGCTATTATTCCAAAAAACTGGCCTTTAATAGTCATAGATTTAAAATACTGTTTTTTTTACTATCCCCTTAGCTGAGCAAGGCTGAATGGTTTGCATTTACAATTCCTGCAGTAAACAATGTACAATCTGCTAAGCATTTTCACTGGAAAGTGTTGCCACAAGGCATGTTAAACAGTCCAACAATTTGCCAGACTTATGTAGGGCAAGCAATTGAACCTACTCGTAAAAAATTTTCAGTGTTATATCATTCATTATATGGATTATATAGTTTGTGCTGCTCCCACTCGAGAAATATTACTCCAATGTTATGATCACTTGCAAAATTTGATTTCTTGCACTGGTTTAATTATAGCTCCTGACAAAATTCAGACTACTACTCCTTACTGCTACTTGGGAACCTTAGTAAATGACACTACCATTGTGCCACAGAAAGTAGCCACATGTAGGGATCAATTGAAAACATTAAATGACTTTCAAAAATTACTACAGGACATTAATTGGACATGTCCTGCTCTAGGCATTCCTACCTATGCCATGAGTAATCTATTTTCTATCCTTAGAGGAAATCCTAGTGTCACTAGCCCTCTTCAATTAACAAAGGAGGCTAAGGTAGAGCTACAGCTAATTGAGAAACAAGTCTATAAAGCTCAAATAAGTAGAATAAATCCAAAAAAAGCTTTGGATTTTCTAATTTTTCCAACTCAGCATTCACCTACTGGTGTTATTGTTCAAGAGCAAGATCTTGTAGAGCGGCTTTTTCTTCCGCATACTAATTCACAGACTTTGACTCCTTATTTGGATCCAATCTCTACTATGATAGGTAATGGGAGAACTCGGATTGTTAAATTACATGGATATGATCCTGGAAAAAGTATTGACCCTATCATGAAGGCATGAATACAGCAAGCTTTTATAAATAGTCTTACTTTGCAGACCCATTTAGCTGACTTTGTGGGTATTCTCAATAATCATTTTCCTAAAATGGAACTGTTTCAATTTTTGAAATTAACTAATTGAATTCTCCCTAAAATCTCTAAATTTAAACCAGTTGAAGACGCTGAGAATGTGTTTACAAATGAGTCTAGTAATGGTAAAGCTTCTTATTCTGGCTTCAAAAGTAAAGTTTTTCAGACGCCCTATATTTCAGCTCAGAAAGTGGAGCTTGTAGCTGTAGTTGAGGTATTGACTGCTTTTAATATGCCTATTAATGTGATTTCTGATTCTTCGTATGTGGTTCCTTCCACACAGTTAGTTAAAACTGCTCAGTTATGATTTCACACAGATGAACAACTGATGACTTTATTTACACAATTGCAAAGAGCAGTAAGGAGTAGAATGTACCCTTTTTACATCACTCATATTAGGACTCATATACCTCTTCAGAACCTTTAACTGAAGGGAATCAAATGGCTGATAGCCTAGTTGCTACTGCAATATCTAATGCTAGACACTTTCACAATTTAACCCATGTTAATGCCTCTGGTCTCAAATGCAGATACAGCATTACCTGGAAAGAAGCTAAAGCTGTTATCCAGTGATGACCAACTTGCCAAATGGTACATTCCTCATCTTTTACAAGTTAATCCTCGAGGATTAGAACCTAATTCTCTTTGGCAAATAGATGCCACATATGTTTCCTCATTTGGGAGACCAACTTATGTACATGTATGTGTGGACACCTTTTCTCACTTTTTCTGGGCTACATGCCAATCAAGAGAGTCTTCTGCCTGTGTTAAACATCACCTTTTGCAGTGTTTTGTGGTGATGGGCATTCCAGCTTCTATTAAAACAGACAATGCCCCAGGCTATAGTAGCCAAGCTCTAGCTACATTTTTCTCTGTATGGAATATTAAACATATTGCTGACATTCCATATAATTCTTAAGGACAAGCCATTGTAGAATGAATGAATCTCTCTCTAAAATGACAATTGCAAAAGCAGAAAGGGGGAAACAGGGACTACAGAACACCCCATATGCAATTGAATCTAGCATTATCCACTTTAAATTTTTTGAGCCTGCCTAAAGGTCAGATGCTATCAGCAGCTGAACAGCATCTACAGAAACCAGCTGCAAAGACAGAAGCGGAACAACTGGTTTGCTGGAGAGATCTGATAACAAATAGTTGGGAAATAGGTAAAATAATAACTTGGGGTGAGGTTATGCTTGTGTTTCTCCAGGCCAGAATCATCAGCTGATTTGGGTACTATCAAGACACCTGGAACCTTGTCATGAGCCCGATGCCGAGGAAGAGATTCCAGGAGGATCCCAAGGACCCATGGTTGCAGCCATGTCGAGACTGATGCTGAGGAGGACCCCAACTGTCATGAGCAACAGCCATCGAACATAGCCACCTACCTGGGGACAGATTAAGAAGCTGTCACAGATGGAAGAAGAAAACCTGAGGAAAACAGGACAATGAGTCACAATGAGTAATTTAGTGATACCTATGATAGCAGTGATCACCATTGTCATGAGTATTCTTTCAACAAGGGTTGACACAGAGAACAACTATACTCATTTGGGCATATTTATCAATCTTGGCTGGCAATAATGCCTGGTTGTAATCACTCTATGACACAGTTACACAAGCTTTCTGATCTCAGTATTTACCATAATAAATCTGCTCCTTTAATTGAGACATACTACCCTGAAAAATCTATTTGTAAATAGAATTGGACCTGGCCAGAAATAATGAACGTACTGATTTGGGAAGATTACACTGCAGAACAGGCAGAGGTGCTATGCAACAATTCTTATGGAATCATTATTGATTGGTCCCGTAAGGGGATGTTTAGCTTGAATCGCAACTCTCAATCGGCATGCCATGGCCACACTATGTTCAGCTGGTCTAAACAAAATAGTCACATGGTAGAAATAGTAAGAAATATGGCAAGAGTTCCTATTATCTGGAAACATGGCGTATAGTGGCACCTCGACCTCAAATTATATGGCCTGCTCTAGGAGCTAAACATAAGAATTTGTGGAAACTATTAATGGCTCTTAATAAGATCAAAATTTGGGAAAGAATACATAAGCATCTAGAAGGACACTCTACAAACTTGTCTTTGGATGTTGAAAAATTAAAAGAACAAATATTTAAAGCATCCCAGGCACACCTGACCTTAATGCCAGGAACTGGAGTGCTTGAAGGAGCTTCAGATGGATTAGCAGCTAGTAACCCATTAAAATAGATAAAAACACTTGGAGGCTCTGTGATTTCAATGATGATTGTGTCATTAATCCATGTTGTTTGTGTCTGTAGAGTTTGCAGATGCAGATCCCGACTTCTGTGAGAAGTAGCTCACTGTGATAAAGCTGCCTTTGCTTTTATTGCCCTGCAAAAACAAGAAGGGGGACATGCTGGAGATAGGCCCCCAAATCTGGCCATAAACTGGCCCCAAAACTGGTCATAAACAAAATCTCTGCAGCACTGTGACATGTTCATGATGGCCATGATGCCTGCGCTGAAGGTTGTGGGTTTACTGGAATGAAGGTGTTCCTAAACCACAAACAATAGCATGAGCAATCTGAACCTTAAGGACATGTTCCTGCTGCAGATAACTAGCCAGAGCCCATCCCTTTGCTTTGGCCCATCCCTTTGTTTCCTGTAAGGAATACTTTTAGCTAATCTATAATCTATGGACCAAGTTTTTCCTAGGAGATCTTATCCACTCTCATGACTATTACCTAACCCACAATGATATCCTAATCTGTTTCTGGCCAAGATCTCTGCAATAATATCCAGGCATATAAGTATAACCAACTACTGTATATCTTCACATAGTTAAGCCATCTTAAAGTCAACAAATCAAATATATTCTTCTCTTCCCTAACAAATCTGTGTTGTTTGTATTCCATATACAGCTGAATGGTAACACTTTCCTTCAGCCAAAAACTTGAGCTATTTCTGAATCAGTCTTTTCCTTTATTATGTTTCATCCACCAGAAAATTACATTGACTCTACGTTATGCTCCTCTCTGTTATCACTGCTTTTATCTTACTTTAAATCCTCAGGCTTTCTTGCTTGAATTATAGCAACACCAACCTAAATGATCTTCTTGCTAGTCTTGCCACTTTCAAATTCATTCTTTACAATATCATAGGAGTTATTTTTTACAATATATATCTTATATAATTTATATGCCAAAATTCATTAATGGTACCCCAGTATCTGTAGGATAAAAATCTAAGTTACTTGGAAAGATAAAGTATTTGCTTAGCTGGACCCAGAATATCTCTCTTAATTCATCCCTCTTCAATCTTGTGCTACATCTGCTCTTAGAATTCCATGTCCAGAAGACACAGTATAGTTGCTATTCACTTCATACTTTTATAATAGTAGTTTCTTGCCTGTAATACTACATGCTTTTTACAACTTGCCAACCCCAATTTGTCCTTCAAGACTCACTGTAGAACTTCCACTTCTGACTATAATAGTGAAACAATGCTTACGAAGAATTAGAATAGTCAGATTACATTTTTCACAACCAATCTGTTTGAAGACAGATTAGAATTGCTAAGGCAGCTAAGATACAAAAGACCAGACTTAATGGGAAAAGAAAGATTACTGAAGTAAGACCATCTTTACACATATTCCTCTTTCCCACAGGACAAGTCCCAACTTTCCTGTTGAATACAAAGCTGGACAGCTAGGCAGAGAATGATTGTTGAGAGACATAAACTAACAATGCGTTTTTTTACTCATTGAAGAGAAAATTTCAGATTTACGGATGCAAAAGCAGCCAAAATCTAAGGGGTCATGTCTGGCAAAGAAGAAAGGCACAAAGTAGTACTAAGCCCTGAATAATGTTCCCCTTGAGGTCAGAGAATTTGCTGATTATACTCTGAAAGACAAGATGCTAAAAAACCAAACATGGAATAACTAGAAAAAAAAAAAAAAAAAAAAAAAAAAAAACTTTTGGCAATATCACAGTGGTAGACAATGGGAGTCAAGACTTGCCAGTAATGAGGGCCCTAGGAAAATTTGAGATGCCAAAAATGCTCCATCTTAGGAGTGGAGATAAAACCAGAGGTGGTGTGAGGCTGATGGAGACAGTCCCTGACTGGTTTGAAACAATCTGCCTTTCTGCTCATTGCCAGAGGATATGGTGAATCATTTCTGAAAGGAAGTAACAACATCAACAACTTTTATCATTTTAATGCAAAATACCCAGTACTTAACAAAAAAATAAATGCCAAGCCACGAAAAGAAATAGGGCCAGGCGCAGTGACTCACACCTGTAATCACAGCACTTTGGGAGGCTGACGTAGGCAGATCACATGGTCAGGAGATCGAGACCATCCTGGCTAACACAGTGAAACCAAAAAAAATTAGCTGGGTGTGGTGGCGGGCACCTGTAGTTCCAGCTACTCAGAAGGCTGAGGCAGGAGAATGGCGTGAACCCGGGAGGCGGAGCTTGCTGAGATCGCGCCACTGCACTCCAGCCTGGGTGACAGAGTGAGACTCCATCTCAAAAATAAATAAATTTTTTTTAAAAAAAGAAAAGAAATAGAATAAAAATAGACAGAAACACAACCAGATACATAGATGACTCAGTTAATAGAATAATTAGCCATAGACTTAGATGAACTGTGATTAACAAGCTAAAAAAAAAATAGATGACAAGATGGACAATCTCACCAGAGAACTAGAATCGATAAAAGGTAATCAGGTGGCTATTCTCTGCAACAATGTAATAATTGAAGTTAAGATTTAGTAAATAGGTTTATAAGCAGTTTGAACACATGATGCTACTGGTGTCTGCCTCCAGTTGTAGATATCAGAATGGCTAAGTATTTTAGGAGCAGTAGTCAGCACAGAAGTAGCTGGGCCATCCATGGCATTTCCCTTTTCCATGTAAAACTGACTTACTCCATGTACAGTACATCTACTTATGTAAGAAGCTATAGGAAGGTTTGAGATGGAGATATTGATTCAGGCTGCTATCAGTAATTAAAATTGCATATGATATATTGATGCAAGAAAATTCCTAACCATGTTAAACCAGAACAAGATGCTATATAATTGAAACTTAACTTTTGTTCTATGACCATTTCTTTAAAATGAGTTCAGTGGGGTAATTTCCCCTGCCTGTGGATAGACACTTGGGAAGAGTTCATGATTTTTCTGCTCAGTCTTCAGAAATAGTCAATGCTTATTTTATGTTGTAAGTAAGGACTTAATTTTAAAACAATAGAAGGTATTTAGAAATTACCTAAATGTTAGTCAATGTTCATCCAAAGGTAAGACTTTTCCTTTCTCTCTCATGTGCAAACACCAATAGTTGGTGGCTACCCAACTTTACAACTGTGGTCATCTTCTGGTCTTTCAACTTACTTCTTATCCTACTTTAGAGCAGTTGTTTCCAACTCCATTGGGGTCATTCTTTTTTGTGTACTCTATAGTTTTTCATTCCTTGGGGTCTCTTTTATAAATGTGTATAAATATGTACATATTTATTCTAGTAAATAGAATAAGATGAGGACCCGTTTTTCATCTCAGAATCAGGAATCTTTCTACAAGTACTCTCCCAGCCCTTGAGATAATTTTATATCTAAGGGGGAAAGAATTTAGATATTTCCTGCAAGGCCACACATCCCTTACACTGACACATTCTGGGAATTTGGGGCTTTACCTCTTCACTTACCACCGCAAAGTGGCGGGAACTCACAGTATGACCACACTCTCTCTAATGGCATCTCTTCACTAAATCTTCTGACACTTTCTTACTCTGACTTGATCTTATATCTGTATCTACATCGTAAGTGTCATGTAAATTGTTCACAGATACATGTTTTGTAAATTCTGCATATAAAGCATCTGATAAACACCCAATTTGGAAGCTCTCATAACATCCCCATTTTAACAGCATATAAAATATATATACATACACATTTAACAGTTTTGGAAATTGAAGAATTGCCTGAAAAGTTATTATGTAGAATTGAATGGACTGTACTGGTGTAAAGGTAGTTTTTCACTAGTTAATGGATATGGAAACTATTGCAAGTGTACATGCAATAATCAAAGTAAGCAAAATTATGAATTTGCATTTAACTAAGAGGTGTTTATTTATAGCTGTTAAATACAAACAAGCTTTGTTTTAAACTTAAAGACATCTACCAGAAGTCTTAAAATAACTGACTTCAATTATCATATATCAGAGGAAGAAGAGAATTAAAGGCTGTTATAGCTGCTTAATAATAGGATTTTTGTTCCTAGTTGGCTTATTGCTCTGGCACTGTGGAAATAATGTTTAATAGAAGGAAAAATTATGATAGTATTATCCAGAACAGATGTGCTAGAAATCATCTCATAACTTTGATATGGTTTTAATTGACAATACAAAACTAAAATCTTCAGATATTTTGAGAACTATAGCTGGACAATCTCTGTATATGTTGTGTGTGAGTTTCAATAAGTGTATAAATTTACATTTTTCACAGATTGAAAGTGTGTGAAAAAAATCTTTTAGTGTTCATCTAATCTATCTTTCATTCCCTTGGTTTGCAGAATCAAAAAAGTTGAAGATGCCCTGTTTTTGCCAAAATTACATGGAGCTGTGACTAATAAAAGTAATGTATTTAGACTTCCAATCATATTTTTATATGTTCTTGAGAGAAAACCAAGAATAAGACCTAAAACCAAATGTTAGAGTCCTGATACCTCAATGATTTTAATACATCTTCACAAACTTCAAAAACTATCAAAAATCAGTGATTAGAGTATAAGCAGTCTAAATATAATGGTGTGCACCTCATTGATAAGAAATACTTAATCAGATAGCTTAATGTATCAATTTAGAAACATTTGCTTGTTTCATCAGAAGTTATTTTCTAAAAAGTAAAAATCATCTTAACTAACATATACATTGTCACTAAGATACTAAAAGGCTGACAGACAACTGTGTCTGTGTGAAATACTCTGAAGTGTATCAAATGTGATTATAAGTAATACTAATTATAGCTGTTTTCATATTGTTCTTAATGTGTGCCAGACACTGTCCTAGGCAGTTCGTACACAAATTCACACAACCCACACTACAACTCAATGCAAAGAGTATTGTTCCTATCATGTTCATTTTATAGATGGTAAGAGGAGTTAAGTAACTTCCTCAAATCCACCCAGAAAATAAATAT
This sequence comes from Theropithecus gelada, assembly GCF_003255815.1. Lineage (NCBI taxonomy): Eukaryota > Metazoa > Chordata > Mammalia > Primates > Cercopithecidae > Theropithecus > Theropithecus gelada. The sequence goes on from NC_037676.1 coordinate 77,225,886, forward strand.
TGGAGTCAGGGTTTGAAATCTTGAAATATCACTTTAGACTCCGTTTTCTTATTTAATTATTTCCTATCCCACAGACAGCATCTTTTTCATTAGATATATAGACAACGTAATCTAAGGTGCATCGACTCTCTATGACAATAAGCTTTTTAGAATAAGTATAAAGTATGAGACCAGTACTCGTCTGTGGCCTGTTAGAAAAAGGGCTGCACAGCGGGAGGTGAGCAGTGGGCCAGCGAGCATTACCTCCTGAGCTCTGCTTTTATGAGATAAGCAGTGGCATTAGTTCTCATAGGAGCATGAACCCTGTTGTGAACTACTCATGCGAGACACCCAACTGCTCATGTGGCTCCTTGTGAGAATCTAATGCCTGATGATCTGAGGTGGAAATTTCATCCCAAAACCATCTTGCCCCCAACAGTCCCCTGTCTATGGAAACATTGTCTATTTGGACACAAACTATCATTTTCTTTGGCTGTTCTTACAATTTTCTCTTTATCTTTAGTTTTTGCCAACCTGACTGATAACTAACTGGTACTTAAAATATTAAATTAACTCGTAGATTTCTCTATATTATTTATTTTATCTCTTGAGTTTTGGTCACATTTTTTTCCTTTCTTTTTGTATGCTTCATATGTTTGGATTGGATGAAAAATCACAGAAATTCTAAATGATGTCATCTTCCTCTGGGTGGGCTAAATTTTCTTGTGGAAAACAGATTGACTTTTCAAAGTCAAACCAGTGTATGACTTTGGTGCTATTAAGGCTTTCAGGCTTTGTTTGGGCTAGATATTTTACTTTTGTTCTTATTCCCAGGGTTTAGCCTTATTATTAGAGCATAGACTTTGTGGTCCTGAAAGTCTTAGGTACTTAGCAAAGCCACCCATGTGGCTGGGGCTGAACTCCAGCTTCTCTTCCAACAACCATGTGGCTACTGCCATCTCTGCTTTGTCATTTTAATTTTTTCAGATGCTATTTCTTACTAAGTAGTTTGTATTTGGTTGTTTTGTTTTCTCTTTTTCTCTTTCTTTCTTTCTTTCTTTCTTTCATCTTTCTCTTTCTTTCTTTCTGCTTTTTGTTTGCTTCGAGTTTTTTTGTTTTCTCCTGTTTTCATTGTTAATTTTACCTTGTGAATGTACAGTTTAGGAGTCTGCCAATAGATTAGAAGAGTTTTGTAGACCAATTTTGGACTCTGTCTTTGAGGTTTTCTCCTACCTGGTAATTGCCCTTGAAATCCCAGTAAGTTTGGCAGTCCTTTAAGCAAATCTCAGTCTTCTCATCACAATAATATTTGCATTAGTGTTTGGGCTCTATTTCCCTTCTCTGGGATGTGGGAAAAAACTTCACTGAAAAGGCCAGAAAGAATGAGAGGTCAATGTACTCCTCCCTTCTCTCAGGGATTATAGTTCTTCAAGACCTGCTGACGTGGTTTGATTTTTCAAAACCTTCAAATATGTGTTTTATAAATTTTTTCCAGATTTTGTAGTTGTTATGTGCTGGAGATTAGTTAAAATCAAAGTATTCTACTATGACTGGAACCAGAAGGTCAGAAATATTTATTTTTATAAACTATATTTTATAAAGAAAAGGTGATGTAACCCATGACAATAATTTAAAAAATCAAGAAGATTGAAGGATATGAGATGGAAAGCAAGTCTTATTATTACTCTGAATCCCAGTTTCCCTTTATAATGCCAGCTAAACTTGGTATGCATTTACAGTCACACATACGCATATCTTTGTGTGTGTTTGTGAAGGTGTACAAACATGGGTATTGAACTCTTAACTATTATGCTACACTATCTAATTAAAAAATAAATACTTGCATATTAATTTCAAACACTTTCCCAAGTCATTTTTCTTCTCACTTTTAATTTTGTATCTGTAAGTTGTTAACAATCAAATCCTTTAAAAGATAATTTCTGAATTTTGTCTTATTTATGAGCGTTCTTACTCCAGGCATGCTTTAAAAAAATCTTCAATTTTTAAAAAGTACTTTAAAGTTGGTATTGATTATGATAAAATGTTAAATCAATCTAAAACTTATTTTGGTAAAAGGACTGAGGGAAGGAGAAATTCAACTATATTTTTCCAAGTGACTGTCCATTTTTCCTAATAGTGTTTTTTGAATAATCTATCTTTTCCATATAAATTTGAAAATGTTGCCGTATTTGAGCTAAATTTTCAGAAATATTTGATATAATTATTGGACCTGTTTTCTGATTCACTGATTTGTTGATCATCCAATACTAATATTTTTTATTGATTTGCTTTATGATATACTTTAATGCTTGGTGTGGCTTATTACTTATGTTTCTAATAAATTTTCTAGCTAGTCACACATGTTTATATTTCAATATAAAGTATAAAGTTAATTTTGTTAGTTAAATAGTCCAGTTTGAGAAGCAGGTGTGATATTAGGTGTCCTATACTTTTGCCTATACTCTACCTCCATAATTTTTATATTTTTTATTAAATCAGATCAATGGTATCTTCAGGACCTATTACAATTACAAAAGCCCATGCAAAGTTCAGCAGCCTCAAAGATAGAATTTAGACACACTCATGAATATGAGAAAGAATCAATGAAAAAAACACTGAAAACTCAGAAATCCAGAGTGTGTCTTCTCCTCCAAATGATCACAAAACCTCTCCAGCAAGGGCACAAAACTGGGCCAAGGCTGAGATGCACGAATTGACAGAAGTAGGCTTCACAAGGTGGATAATAAGAAGCTTTGCTGAGCTAAAGAGGTATGTTCTAACACAATGCAAAGAAGCTAAGAACCATGATGAAACATTACAGGAGCTGTTAACCTGAATAACCAGTATAGAGACGAACATAAGTGACCTGATGGAGCTAAAAATCACAACACGAGAACTTCACAATGCAACCACAAGTATCAATAACTGAATAGACCAAGCAGAGGAAATAATTTCAGAGCTTGAAGACTATCTTGCTGAAATCTTGTCTGACAGGTAGACAAGATTAAAGAAAACAGAATGAAAATGAATGAACAAAACCTCTGAGAACTATGGGATTAAGTAAAAAGACTGAACCTATGACTGATTGGGGTACCTGAAACAGGTGGGGAGAACAAAACCAAGCTGGAAAACATACTTTAATATATCACCCAGGAAAACTTCCTCAACCTAACAAGACAGGCTAACATTCAAGCACAGAAAACTCAGAGAACCCTGATAAGATACTCCATAAAAAGATAAACCCCAAGACACATAATCATCAGATTATCCATGGTCAAAATGAAGAAAATTAAGTTAAGGGCAGCCAGAAAGGCCAGGTCACCTACAAAGGGAAGCCCATCAGACTAACAGTGGACCTCTCAGCAGAAACCTTCCAAGCCAGAAGAGAGTGGAGGCCAATATTCCACATTCTTAAAGAAAAGAATTTCCAACCCAGAATTTTATATCCAGCCAAACTAAGTTTCATAAGTGAAGGAGAAGTAAAATCCTTTTCAGACAAGCAAGCAGTGAGGGAATTCATCACCACCAGACCTGCCTTGCAGGAACTTCTGAAAGAAATATGGAAGGAAAATAATAAATATGAATAAATATGGAAAGGAAGAACCACTAAGAGTCACTGCAAAAGCACACTGAAGTACAAATACCAATGACATTATGAAGCAACTACATCAACAAATCTGCAAAAATAACCAGCTAGCATCATGATGGCAGGATCAAATTCACACATAAAAATATTTACCTTCAATGTAAATTGGCTAAATGCCCCAGTTAAAAGTCATAGACTGTCAAGCTGGATAGAGTCAAGACTCATTGGTGTGCTGTATTGAAGAGATTCATCTCACACACAAAGACACACACAGGCTCAGAATAAAGGGAAGGAGGAAAATATACCAAGCAAATTGAAAGCAGGAAAAAAACAGGGGTTGCAATCACAGTTTCTGATAAAACAAACTTTAAACCAGCAAAGATAAAAAAAGATAAAGAAAGGCATTATATAATGGTATAGGGATCAATTCAACAGGAAGAACTAACTATCCTAAATACATATGCACTTAATACAGGAGCACCCAAATTCATATAATAAATTTTTAGATACCTACAAAGAGACTTAGACTCCCACACAATAATAGTGGGAAACTTTAATAGTAGACAGATAATCCCACAGAAAATTAATAAGGATATTCAGGACTTGAATTCAGCTCTGGATCAAGTGGACATAATAGCCATCTACAGAAATCGTCACCTAGAAACAACAGAATATACATTCTTCTCGGTGCCACATGGCACTTACTATAAAATCAATCACATAATTGGAAATAAAATACTCCTCAGCAAATGCAAAAGAACCAAAATTATAACAGTCTCTCAGACCACAGTGCAATCAAATTAGAACTCAAAATTAAGGAACTAGCTCAAAACCACACAACTACATAGAAATGGAACATCCTGCTCCTGAATGACTCCTGGGTAAATAATGAAATTAAGGCAGAAATCAAGAAGTTCTTTGAAACCAATGAGAACAGGGCAACATACCACAATCACTGGGATGCAGCTAAAGCAGTGTTAAGAGAAAAATTGATAGCACCAAATGCCCACATCAAAAAGGTAGAAAGATCTCAAATCAACATCCTAACACCACAACTAAAAGAACTAGAGAACCAAGAGCAAACAAACCCAAAAGCTAGCAGAAGACAAGAAATAACCAAGATCAGAGAGGAATGGAAGGAAACAGCAACGGTGAAAAAAGCCCTCAAAAAAATCAATGAATCCAGGAGCTGGTTTAAAAAAAAAATAGATTTCTAGCTAGACTAATAAAGAGGAAAAGAGAAAATAATCAAATAGACACAACAAAAAATAAGAAAGGGGTTATCACCACTAACCCGACAGAAATACAAACAACCATCAGAGAATACTATACTATAAACACTTCCATGCAAGAATAAACCAGGGAGAAGTTGAATCCCTGAATAGGCTAATAACAAGTACTAAAATTGAGGCAATAATAAATAGCCCACCAACAAGATGGATTTACAGCTATATTCTATTAACAGTACAAGGAAGAGCTGGTACCATTTCTTCTGAAACTATTCCAAAACAATTGAAAGTAGAGACTTCTCCCTAACTCATTTTATGAAGCCAGCATCGTCCTGATACCAAAACCTGGCAGTGATACAACAACAAAAACTTCAGGCCAATATTCCTGATGCACATTGGTGCAAAATGCTCAGTAAAACACTGGCAAATCGAATCAAGCAGCACATCAAAAAGCTTATCCACCACGATCAAGTCAGCTTCATCCCCAGGATGAAGGCTGGTTTAACATATGCAAATCAGTAAATGTAATTCATCACATAAACAGAACTAAAAACAAAAATCACATGATTATCTCAATTGACATAGAAAAGGCCTTCAATAAAATTCAACATCCCTTCATGTTACAAACTCTCAATAAACTAGGTATTGATGGAACATATCTCAAAATAATAAGATCCATTTATGACAAGCCCATAGCCAATATCATACTGAATGGCCGACAGCTGGAAGCATTCCCCTTTGAAAAATGGCACAAGGCAAGGATGCCCTCTCACACCACTCCTATTCAGCACAGTATTGGGAGTTCTGGCCAGGCAATCAGGCAAGAATAAGAAATAAAGTCTATTCAAATAGGAGTAGATGAAATCAAACTGTCTGTGTTTCCAGACAACATAATCCTATATCTAGAAAACACCATTGTCTCAGCCCAAAAGCTCCTTAAATGGATAAGTGGCTTCAGCAAAGTCTCAGAATTCAAAATTGGTGTGCAGAAATCACAAGCATTCCTATACACCAAAAAAAAGACAAGCAGAGAGCCAAATCATTGATGAACTCTCATTCACAATTGCTACAAGGAGAATAAAATGCCTAGGAATACAGCTAACAAGGGATGTGAAGGATCTCTTCAAGGAGAACCACAAGTCACTGCTCAAGGAAATAAGAGAGGATGCAAACAAATGGAAAAACATTCCATGCTCATGGATAGGAAGAATCAATGCTGTGAATGAAATGGCCATACTGCCCAAAGTAATGTATGGATCCAGTGCTATTCCCATTAAACTAGCATTGAGATTCTTCACATGAGAAAAAAAGAAAAGAACCTACTTTAAACTTCTATGCAACGAAAAAAGAGCCTGTATAGCCAAGACAATTCTAAGCAAAAAGAACAAAGCTAGAGGCATCATGCTATCTTACTTCAAACTATGCTACAAAGCTACGGTAACCAAAATAGCATGGTACTGATACAAAAACAGATGCATAAACCAATGGAACAAACAGAGATCTCAGAAATAAGACTGCACATCTACAACCATCCGATCTTCCACAAGCCTGACAAAAACAAACAATGGAGAAAGGATTCCCTATGTAATAAATGGGGCTGGGAGAACTGGCAAGCATACACAAGAAATTGAAACCGGACCCCTTTCTTAAATGTTACACAAAAATTAACTCATAATGGATTAAACACTTAAATGTAAAACCCAAGTATAACAACCCTAGAAGAAAATCTAGGCAGTACCATTCAGGACAAGGCATGGGCAAAGATTTCATGACAAAAACATCAAAAACAATTAGAACAAAAGCAAAAATTGACAAATGGAATCTAATTAAACTAAAGAGCTTCTACACAGCACAAGAAACTATCATCAGAGTGAACAGACAACCTACAGAATGGGAGACAATTTTTGCAACCTATCCATCTGACAAAGGCCTAATATCCAGAGATTGCAAGGATCTTAAATGAATTTACAAGAAAAAAAAAAACAAACAACTGCATTAAAAGTGGGCAAAGGACATGAACAGACACTTTGCAAAAAAAGACATTTATGCAACCAACAAACATATAAAAAATGCTCAGTATCATTTATCATTAGAGTAATGCAAATCAAAACCACAATAAGATACTTGTAATCTTATGCCAGTCAGAATGGCAATTATTAAAAAGCCAAGAAACAACAGATGATGGCGAGACTGTGGAGCAATAGTAATGGTTTTACACTGTTGATGGGAATGAAAATTCAACCATTGTGGAAGACAGTGTGGTGATTCCTCAAAGACCTAGGGCCAGAAATACCTTTTAACCCAGCAATCTCATTATTGGGTATGTACTCAAAGGAATATAATCATTATATTATAAAGATACAAGGACATGTATGTTCATTACAGCACTATTCACAATAGCAAAGACACAGAATCAACCCAAATGCCCATCAGTGACAGACAGGATAAAGAAAATATGGTATATATACACTATGGAACACTATGAAGCTATAAAAAGGAAAGAGATCATGTCCTTTGCAAGAAGATGGATGGAGCTGAAAGCGATTATCCTCAGCAAACTAATACAAGAACAGAAAACCAAACACTGCATGTTCTCACCTACAAATGGGAGCTAAACAGTAAAAACACATGGACATGCAAAAGGTAACAACACAAACTGGAGTCTGTTGGGGGAGAGGGGTTAGTTGGAGCATCAGAATAAAAAGCTAATGCACATGGGGCTTAATACCTAGGTGATGGGTTGATAAACACAGCAAACCGCCATAGCACACATTTACCTATGTAACAAAACTGCACAATCTGCACATGTATTCTGGAACTTAAAATAAAATAAAATTAAATTAAAAAAATAAAAGAAATAAAAATATTTTCACATTCTTTTATATGTGTTGTAAACAAGAGACACACAGAGATGTATGGCACTTTGTAAGTTGACAAGAACTGACATAACTTAAGTTGTTAAGACTATCACTTATCCATAGCCTATTTGAAACTTCTAAGATAAGTGGCTTCAAAGCAAATACATCAAATCACACACTGACTTGTTGATTTTGTTAACTGTGCTATACAAATAAGTTAAACCATGCACTTCTAGGAAATGGAAAATCTAAATAAACCAATATGGTAAGTATTATGTTAACATAAAATTATATTTTTCTGTCACATAGTTGCATGAAATTTTCCCAAAATTTTAGAAGAAAAGCTTTAAGATTTTAATTTAATAACAAATATAGCATAAGACATATTACTCCAGTGATAAATTGAAATAAGAGAAATAGGTTAAAATGTTGCTTTTTGCATAATATTTTAAATGAAGCTCTAATATATTGTTTACAGTTCAAATAGAATTGGTCATTTATGTTAACTACAGTCAAACTTTCAATGTGTAAAAATTATTGTAACTAGTAATTCTTTACACAATTATGTACGTCCTCAACCTTAAGAGCTTTGTGACTTACATATCTTTTAAATTATAATCTCAACCTTTATTCTCTGAAAACAATGAATATTGTAACACTCACTTGATATTAACACAAGTTTCTTTTAAGTTTTAACATACAAAATTATTCTAATTTTGTTATACTGATAAAAATTTCATATAATTCCTGAAGTGCTAATAAATATCTTATAATTTACAAACTTATTTTACATATAGTATTTAATTCAAGTTTGACAAAAACTTCATGAAGTAGGTGTTTATATTCCCATTTTACAATTGGGAAAAACAAAAGGAAGAGGTGTTAAATGATTTGTTTTAGACTCATACTCTATTAACTATACTCCAAAATAATTTGAAAATAGACACTTGCTTTAAATATGATTGTTAATAACTGTTAATAAAGTATTTTATGAAAAATATTTATTAAATAAAAATATTTTATTAAAAACTTATAGTGATGCTATTGAAGTGATTCTGAAATGTAAATGATTTTTCCAGCATAATTGAAATAGTAAAATGACATACCAATTCTTTTATCTATTGCTAATATCAGACTATTTTTTTATGACAGGAGGTTCAAAATTATCACTTAATTTTCCAATCTAAAGCCTATAAAATTTTTCACATCTATAGAATAAATTGCCAATCATCGCGAGGACATGAAAAGGTGTTATGATCATATATTCCAAGAGGGAAAACTGAATCTTTCTATCATTTAATATTTTATTTGAAATATCAAACAATTTATTAAGGAGAAATTTCTAACGTATAATTTTAAAAATTGATGTTCAACTTTGGATAAAATTTCTGGTCTGGACTCATGTTCTAAAACATATTATGTAGGCAAAAAGTTTATATGAGATCCTAGTTTAAATTTTATTTTATGCCTATTATATAGAGTTATTAGAAGTGTTTTAACCACAAATGGTTAAATGAAAATTGTGAATAAAAAATTAGCAGAAGACAACTTTGGAGAAAAGAGAGGGGAAGAGAATTATAAAAGAATACTTTTATAAATAACTGAAAGACAAAGGACTCTTAGCATATCTGGCTTTTCCGATTTATAACAGGATACTATGTTAAACACCATCTATGCTTGGAGGATAATCCTTTATTCATTTGGCCCATGCCAAACTGAAACACTGGGCTATTGTGGATACCTAGCTACACACCTAGACCCTTAGGATAAAATCAGTGAGTCAGCCATGAAGTTTTTCTGGCAACAAATTAAGAGTTGAGCACTTCCATGTTGTCAGGGCATTGGGCAAAACCAAAATTCGGAAGACCAAAAAAAAAAAAAAAAAAAAAAAAAAAATGGTGAGAATCAGTTCTTGGTTGACTAATTAGACTGGAGTCTAGAATATCTAAAGTCAATAGAACAAATAAAAAACAATGAAAATGCAAAAGGAATTAAGTCTAGAGAGAGGTATTTGTAATGTCAAATAAATTTAAGAGGTATAGTGACCCTGGAGGCTTGTGTAGGATAGATACAACAAAGATAATAGTGTTAATGTGCTTATTGGGTACATTATGAGAGTTTATTTCTATACCTTTCTTTTGTTGAAATAATATGATCAACTGAAATGCCTGACTTTTTAATTGTTTAATTAAAAAGGAGTAGTTCATGTGTTCTGGTGTGGAATCCACCTAACGTCATCTCAAAGGAATATTGGTTCATTGCAATGCAAGACCTAGTTTGAATTTGTTACCTTTTTTTTTTTTTTTTTTGAGACAGAGTCTGACTCTGTCGCCCAGGCTGGAGTGCGGTGGCGCGATCTTGGCTCACTGTAAGCTCCGCCTCCCGTGTTCACGCCATTCTCCTGCCTCAGCCTCCCCCAGCACCTGGGACTACAGGCGCCCGCCGCCAAGCCGGACTATTTTTTTTGTAATTTTAGTAGAGACGGGGTTTCATCGTGTTAGCCAGGATGGTCTCCATCTCCTGATCTCGTGATCCGCCCGCCTCGGCCTCCCAAAGTGTTGGGATTACAGGCGTGAGCTACCTCGCCCGGCCTGTTACAGTTTTTAAGAGACTTGTTGCATTATACATCATGTCTTTGAATAATGATATATTTTAATCATTTAATTTTTATTTATTTACAAGATATTGTCTGGCTGGCTATGGTGACTTATGCCTGTAATCCAGCTTATTGACTGGGTGTAGTGGTTCACACCTGTAATCCAGTGTTTTGAGAGGCCAAGGCAGGAGGATCACTTGAGGTAAGGAGATGAAGATCAGCCTGGCCAACAGAGAGAGACCTCATCTCTACAAAAGATTAAAAAAAAAAAAAAAAGAAAGGAAAAGAAAAATTAACCAGGCATTCAGTGCACTCCAATAGTCCTAACTACTTGGGAGGCTGAGGCAGGAGGATCGCTTGAGCCCAGGAGCTTGAGGTTATGATTGAATCACTATGCTCCAGCATAGGCAATGAAGTGAGACCCAGCCTCTGAAATAATTTTTAAAAGAAAACATTATCCACAAATACTTGTGCATTTTGTAATTTATGTCCAAGAATACATACACATATAATTTGAACATATTAAGAACCATTTACATAGGATCGCTAGGCAAATAATTTCTTATATATGCAGTATTTACTTTTATATTCACCCACTCTATTCCCTTGCAATACCACCAATGATAAAGTGTTAAAATTACAGCATTTGGCCTGTCATACAATAAATGTGAGGCCTTTGCAAACATTTAAATACTTGAATATAAATTTGAAATTCTTTATGTGATTTTTTACTAACAGGTATAACTAAATAATAAACTTTATTGGATATGTTGCATTGTTTTTCCTTCTTTATACATGCCATCTTGTTTAAACATTTAAACATTTTTCTTAAGTCAATTGAAGAAATATAGCAATCCTGAAAGGAAAGAAGGAATATTCCTTCACAGTGAAAAAAAAAAAAAAGTAGACCAACCCACAGATAATTTCCGCCAGTTCTAATGGCTCTTCCCCAGGTCTTTTGGTCAATATGAAGTTCTGTTTGACAGTAGTCTTCAGTGTAGCCCTGCCAGAGAAAGCTAGGCTGGGCATGCACCAGCCAAATACTCCTCCACGTCCTCACACGCTGAGTAAATCTTTACTTACTGGCAGCCTTGCTCACTGGTTGGAGCACTCAACTGGAAAGGAGAAACAGATATAGATGTGAAAACCCGGGCTAGGGTAAAAGCAGAGAAATGGAAAAGTTCAGAAAAATAAAAATAAAAAAAACCACAGGCAAAGGATTTGAGATTTTTTTTCCTTAAAAATAAAAAATAAGAACTTTTAGAATGATGAATGGAGGTGAGAAATGTTCATATGTATTTCACAGCTACTCGTCTGTTGCCTCTATGGGTTTTGAAAACAATGCAATATAATAAAAAGAGTGTTTAAATAAAAGCATCCACAATATTGACTTACAATTTCTCTACAATTAAAAGAAACACAATTCTTAATGTAAAGCAAGATAAACATTTATTTCCAGGAAAAAAATGTTGCCATGAAAGACAAAGAAGTGCTGTTTTTGTTCTCATTAGTTTGGCGCTATATCTTAGCAGATATGTTTAAGTTCTTCTGAGTCTTCCTCAGATGAACAGAGATAAATCTATACTGGCCATCATTTCCTTTTATACCTATACGAGAATTAAATTTCTTATTTAACCTTGTTAAAAAGTGTCACACTGAGACATGATAGGTCAAGAAATGTTGAAGAATATTTTTTTTTCTGTCTTTGAAACCCTGATAGGCATAGAAGAAATGGAAGAAAACTTATGTATTAATTTTAAAAAACAAGGATTTAAATTAGCTTGCATTGAGAATATTTAATGGTAGGATAATAACCTAAATAAAGCACAACTGAATTCTAAAAAACAATATGACCATAGCATGAATGTTCTAATAATAAAATTTATTGAGTATTATGTTCTACATGGATATAAATTATTCTATTCTTTACATGATAAGATAGATGAAAGCCAAATAATTTTATTTTTTGAAAGCAAGCATTGATGATCAAGAGCAAATAATTAATTCCTTTCAAGAAAAATGTATTTTCAGGAGCACCATTGAAAATAACTACAAGTAAAATATTTAAGATAATGTCATCATATTTACTATCCCACAGTCATTTTTAAGCAAGCCCCTTCTATAGATAGAATGTAGGTAGGTAACTGAATTTGTGTGAGGATAGAACAATGAGCCATGGTCTTGCAGTATTGACAGATAACTAGACATTTATGAATGGAGAACAAATAAAAAACTCACTGATAACAACCTTTCACCCAGATTTTTCTATAAAGATGTTAAATACATCATCGTGGTATTCATTCTGGGCCCCAGGCTGACAGGGTAGTATGTGGAACATAACTGCTGATTTTGCTTGAGGGAAAAGAAAATGTAGGGACATAACTGACTTTTCGTACTTCCAGCTACAAGTGACTCATGTTTCTTCTACTCACATTTCACTAGCCAAAGTGATTGGCCAGGTTTATTTTCAAGGAGGCAGGGAAATGTAATCTTTCCCCAGGAAGAGTACCAGGTATTGTTGAACAGTAATGGTCTTCCTCATTATTCAAGTTATTGATTAAAATAAAAAGAGGAAATTGCTCCGGGATTTAAGCATTGGACTTTTGGCATTGTAAACTGTAAACTATGTTTTTATTTTGGAGGAAATAATCCTTTAGGTTGACTTTCAATGCAGTATGGCCAAGCAACGTTCTTTTCCTAATTAAAGTGCAGAGGTCATTTCACAAATGAGGACAAATTTCTAAGGAGTTTCCTTATTTCTTTATCATAGATCACAAGACATTCAGTCAACTTTTCACTCCTTACTTATTTCTAACTTTCCAGTTACATAGGAGTTCTCTAAAAATCCCTATGCTATTGAATAATTTCTCATGGTTGTTTGACTACTTTCTGTCTCCAAATAGGCACATATTTATTTTTACTTTAGAGTTTTATTGCTATTTATCGTAGAATGTTAGTTTCACAAGGGCAGAGAACTTTGTCATTTGTTTGCTACTGTATCCCCAATACATAGAAGGTAATATGTGTTCAATAATATTTGTTGAATGAATAAAAAGGTCTGAGTGAATAATGGCAATGTGTTTAAATGATAATCTTACTGTACGACTGTTGAGATTTTACCATATTTTATTACTTTTTTTTCAGAAAAATCTCTCTTTTTTTTTCTTTTTTTATAAGAAGGTACTAAGAAATTCTACACAACTGTCACAGGTCGAAGGAGACTAATGAGACCGTGGTAACAGAACATCATATCCTGGATTAGAATCTAGGGAAATGCAAATGAAGTCTAGAGTTCAGCTAATAGTACTTTGTCAATGTTAATTTCTTAGTTTTTATTATTACACTGCAGTTATGTTAGACGTTAGCATTAGAGGAAGCTAGATACAGAGTTCACAGGAACTTCTCCGTCTTACTTTTGCAACTGTGTTGTAAATCTAAAGATTATTTTAAAATAAAAATTTAAAGACATTTCATGACCTTTAAAAATTTTGGCACAAGTTGGTTATATTTATGTTTTTAATATATAATTTGCAATGTCATAAGAGTACTGTTAGGCTTTTGAATATCTTCACTTAAAAAAAACCAAAATATTTTAGGATGAAATATTATGATTTTTCAATTTCCTTTAAATAATCCCACAAAAAATGTGAGTGTATAGGTGAAAAAAGATTAGCAAAATACTGAAAACTGTCAAAGTTGGTGGGTTGATGCTGGGCAGGGGGAGTCATTGATTTATTCACTTTACTTTTAATATGAGCTTTTCATAATAAAACTTTAAAAAGTAATTTTAAAATACATATTGTTTATCTTTGTCTTCTGATAACCTATGTTTCATGAATACTCTGCCAAATGATACCATTAAACCTATCCAGTAGTCCTTATTATCTTATAGAACCTCAATTTTTAGGAGCTGGAATGCTCAAGAAAAACAGGACTACTCCTACTCCCTACGGGATAGAGCATAGATAGCTGACCTAACCATGGCCACCATATTCATTCCACCACAGATTTTATAGCGTTAGGCAGGTAATTCAGTTATGAACAAAGATATTTAAGAAGGCATCTGCTTGGGGACTGGCTGGTTCTGGCAAGAATTTTGCTCCATAAATGAGAAAAAAAAGGACAGAATAATAGATACTCCTTTACCTTAAACAAAGTTGTGTGAGGATACAATGGTTTGGAGCTGTGATATTCATTATGTGACCAACAAGTGGCAAGCATTTATTTGACTGAAGCTAATATGCTGAGGATGGCAAAATGGAAAAAATGTAGGAATGCAGGAGTTCAATAATTTTGACGAGTTATAGAATCATAACTCAACTTCCTATCTCCAAAGTTTTAAAAGTCTTTATTTCATATGCCAACATTATTCAAGTCTTCTATAATATTTCCTGCAATCAAAACCATTTACAACTGTACAATTACACAAACATTACTGATGATGGTTTCATGATCACCTCTGAATTTTCTTTCAGTTCTGTAAAATCTAATGTTTCTGGGCCCACACACTTGAAATGATTTGAAATGGCGAAGTCCTCTTAGCACCTTTTGCCTGATCTTGGCTTCCAATTTCCTCTTAACCACTTTTTCTATCTACTTAGACAGATAAGTTGAAAGAATATAGTGTTTAAACTTCTTGAACTAGTAGGCATTTCTGCATTTCCTCTTCTTGTTTCTCTTATCTCTTTAAATGTGATTTAAAAGTTCTCTTTTGCATAGGCAATTTTAAGAATTAATCTTATTCTGTTTCTGTGCTCAATTTTGTCCACAATATTCTTATTTATTTGTGATTTCTTTTTCAGGTTATCATTGTTTAAAGATTCTTCTTTCTATCTTTTGGATACATGTAACCACATTATTTTTTCATTCTTATTCTCTGCCTTTCTCAATTATCAACCTCCAAAAACATTTTTATAAGAAAATTTAATTTCTATAACAAAATTCCAAAAGAAACACCAAGCAATTATTCAAACACGAATTTCTAGATTATGGGCTTCCCTAAAGGCTCTCTTTTAAAAAGTGGGGGTTGTGGGGAGAACTTTGGCAAAAAAGCTCCATGCAAAGCAATTCTTTCTTCCTGGAAAACTGTGGGTATTAGCAATTTCTGATGTTTTCACTAGTTGAAAGAAAATACCAAAGTCATCCTTCTGTGGTTTTGTCTTTTTAACTTGAATCCGAATTTCCATTTTTCTAGGCAACAGTCTCTTGCTCCTCAGTACTTTACACTGGCAGGAATGCTAGGCCTCTGAAGAAAATCTTGAATGAAATTGGTCAGGTATTAGATAACTGATCCTGTTACTGAACTGACTCATGAGTCACCTTCTTAACTATGTACCTGATCCCTTCATAACTATGTTATCCACAATGCCAAATGGTCTTACTGAGTCATAAAGCTGATCTGTCACCTTCTTGCTTAAGTCTATGTCTCTCTATTGCCTACGGGATGGATCAAGCTCCCTCTCAACCCACAGAAAGCTTTTTATTTCCATGAAATTGATTCTCCTCCCCAATCAGCCTCATCATTTTCTACTCTGTTCTTGGAATTTACAGTCCAATAATACTGAAGGACCTACAGATCCCCACAGTTTGCATGATGGTTTTTACCTCTGTATCTCTGCTTGTTGCTTTAAAAATTTTCTTCCACTGGAATAAACAACAAACAAACCTCAAACTCTACTAATCAAAGTAGAGTTTTTACATGAAAAGTATATGAGATTTGAATAAACTTGGCTCAAGCTCACAGACCTATATTCTGTTTTGGCATGTGTAATGTGGAGGGGAGGGAGCAGTGTTTTAGTGTTTTCACTTAGATTACTGTGCATTCCTTGGGTCTTATTATTTTTTTATGGTGACACTTGATCCCAGTACCTGGTTCTAGTGAATAATAAGTCTTTCTTCCCAAGACTTTTCTCGTATCTTTGTGCCATACCAATACAGACATAGAATAAAACCACTTTACTTGAGTTTTCCAAAACGCAACCATTTGTGTAGCAGCCCTTATCTTAGTCTAGGTTATTTTTTGAAAAATGCATTGAACATGAAACAACAGAAATCGTTAAAAAGTGATCTTAACTTCCTGTTATTTAATCGTCTTTTAGGAACCCCATCACTTGACCTCCTCAATATGTATCTTTTTCTCCATGGACTTCAATACTAGCCATTTTGCTTTACACTCTTGCCACATAATTCTTGATCAAAAAATGACTTTTCATGAGTCAACTTAGTTAAATGAAATGAACTTGGAGGTTTTAAAGTTTAGACCAATTTTTATTCTTTCTCTGAAAAATCTCTGCGTATGAAAGTCCAGAGGTATGCCTTCCATTTGCTTTAAATTAGCCAGCCCTCATAGAATTGTGGAGGGGAAACAGTCGATACAGGATTCAGAAGAATCTCCTCTCTCTACAGCCTTAAACATACCTTCACTCTCTAAATACACACCTTTTGAAATATCTCTGAGCAAGATGATAAACTTCTTGAAGGCAGGGCATTCTGTCTGTTTTGTTCACTATATTTCAACTATTTTAATATTGTCTGATATGTAGTGGCACTCAATACATTTTTTAAGTTAAATTTAATTTAAACTAGTTGTTGCCTCTTCCTAAAAGTGTTGCTTCTTAAGGCTATCCAAAAACTTGCGTATAATGTCCGTTTAATTGTATGACTGATTACAAGAACATCTTTTATTCATATGATACTTTAGAGTTCTAAAAGAATTCTGATGTAAATTAGTTTTAATAAAATCATCATATGTACACTTTGGGGTAGATAGAACAGGTAGTATTATTCTTGTTTTGCAAGTAAGGACACTGAGCTGCAAAGATACTATTACTTTTCTAAGATTAGTAAGTTTGGACACAAAACTTAAATCCAGATCTTTGTCCTATATTTTTTCTAATAATAAAGCATATAAACAAACACAATTTTTGTTAAATAGAAACGTCAGATATCTGTTTCTAAATTGATCTGATAGATGAGGAAATTATCAATAGAACTGTTTTATAAAAGCACACATCAAAACATAAATACTCTTTTCAGTTAATATTTAAAACTGAATTTTCTAAAGTAAGTTTTAAAATTTGTGTTCCAAGACATGTAACATAAAATTAACCATTTTAAAGTGAACAATTTATTGACACTTAGTACATTCACAATGTTGTGAAATCACCACCTCTATCCAGTTCCAAAACATTTTCATTACTCCAAAATAAAATCCTGAAATTGTTAAACCATTTCTCCATATTAGCCTTTACCCTCAGATCTCCCCTCAGGCAAACACCAATCCTCTTTTGTCTCTAGGAATTCACTCATTTTAGATAGTTTATGTAAATTGAATCGTACAACATACAACCTTTTATGTCTGTTTCTTTCACTTAGCACAGGCTTTTCAAGGTTCATCTGCACTGTAGCGTGTATCAGCATTTCATTCCTTTTTGTGGCTAAATAATATTCTACTGTGTGTGTATGTGTATACATTTATATATAATTGTTTTATATATATACACATTATATATGTATATACACACACACACACATAGACACATAGATGAACACTTAGGCTATTTCCGTCTTTTTGCTATTTTAATAGTCCTGCTATGAACAGGTGTGTTCAAGTATTTGTTTGAGTACCTGTTTTCAATTTGTTAAGGCGTATGCCTAACAGTGAAATTTATGGATTATATGGCAATTCTGTGTCTAATTTTCTGAGGAGCTGACAAAATATTTTCCACAGCAGCTGTGCCATTTTATATTTCTTTCTGCAATGCCCAAGGGTTCCAATTTATCACATTTTTGCCAACCATGCAATGTTTTTGTTTTTCTGAATGTAGCCATCTTATTAAGTGTGAAGGGGTTTTGATTTACTTTTCCCTAATGATCAATAGTGCTAAGTAACTTTTCCTGTGCTCATTGGCCATTCATATACATTCTTTTTTTTTTTTTTTTTTTTTTTTTTGAGACGGAGTCTCGCTCTGTTTCCCTGGCTGGAGTACAGTGGCGCAATCTCGGCTCACTGCAAGCTCCGCCTCCCGGGTTCCTGCCATTCTCCTGCCTCAGCCTCCCAAGTAGCTGGGACTACAGGCGCCCGCCACTGCGCCCGGCTAATTTTTTTGTATTTTTAGTAGAGACGGGGTTTCACCGTGGTCTCGAACTCCTGACCTTGTGATCTGCCCGCCTCGGCCTCCCAAAGTGCTGGGATTACAGGCGTGAGCCACCGCGCCCGGCTCATATACATTCTTTGGGAAAATGTCTATTCAAGTATTTTGCTCATATTTTAATTGGATTATTTGTCTTTAGGTTGTTGAATTGTAGTAGTTCTTTATGTATTCTGGGTGCTGGACTCTTATCAGATATATGATTTGCCAATACTTCATCCCATTCTGTTCTGTTTTTTTTTTTTTCATTGTCTTAACAACATTCTTGATGCACAGAGTTTTTTTGTTTCAATTAAGTCTAGTTTGTTGCAAGCTTCAATTGTGGGAAGGAGAAAGATTTATGAATTATAGTTTGGAAGAACAATTAGCTTACTTCGTTGAATTATACAGAACCTTTCTGAGATGGCAATAAAAGTCTCTTTAAACTTTCTTATTAATTTTTCACTTTTAGTTACTGCTAAAGAAAAGAAAATTATTTTGAAATATCAACATTATTCTATTTCCACATTACATTAGTAGAAACATTTAGCTTAAAAAAAATCCAAGGCTTGTAATCCCAGCACTTTGGAGGCTGAGGCTGGTGGGCCGTTTGAGCCCAGGAGTTCGAGATAAGTTTGGGTAACATGGTGAAACCCCATGTCCTCCAAAACAAAAACAAAAACAAAAAATAAAAATTAGCCAGGCATGGTGGTGCGTGCCTATAGTTCCAGCTACTCTGGAGGCTGAGGTGGGAGGCTGCAATGAGCCAAGATAGTGACGCTCTACTCCAGTCTAGACAGCAGAATGAAACCCTGTCTCAAAAAACAAACAAGCAACAACAACAAAAAATTCTAAGAATTATTGTCTGTCTTCTGATTAAGATTTGCTTTTGGTTAGTGTAAGCATATATTTAAGCCTGCATTCAAATAAACTGGAAGCTGTTAAGTATATAAAACTATATTAAATATTGTACAATTTAGCCTCATTTTCTTCTTTGAAAAGAAGAAACAAATTCACAATTGATTGCCTCTTGCTGCTTCACAGATACCAGGTTATGTCTTTGTATTGATAATTCATTAATTTCATGGAATGCATAAGTCAATTCAGAGCAAAACTATTGTTAAAAATTTATTATTCTGCACTTTGGGAGGCCGAGGCGGGCGGATCACGAGGTCGGGAGATCCAGACCATCCGGGAAAACACGGTGAAACCCTCTCTCTACTAAAAATACAAAAAAAAAAAAAAAAAAAAAAAAAGCCAGGCATGGTGACGGGTGCCTGTAGTCCCAGCTTCTTGGGAGGCTGAGGCAGGAGAATGGCCTCAACCCAGGAGGCGGCAGAGCTTTCAGTGGGCGGAAATCACGCCACTGCACTCCAGCCTGGGCGACAGAGCGAGACTCCGTCTCAAAAAAAAAAAAAAAAAAATTATTATTCTGACGTCAAGCACTCCAGTTTGCATAGGTGTGTGTCTATGTGTATAGCTCTTCCTTTTTAAGAATGTGTTTATTCTGCAGTTATTATGTGTAGGCATTCTCTTATTCCCTATAAATACACAAATGCTTTTTACTCTTTTTGTGTTCTCATTCTAATGATAGAAGATAAAAAATAAATGAACAAACTATCTAAACTAGATTAGAAGAAAATAAATTTGGAATATGGAATATGCTCTAAAACTGTTGAAAAACTTTCAAAATAAAAATTAAACTGGTCCCATTTGGAGGGATAAGCTGTAGATCCCCAGTTCAAGCCACGACTTAGAAAACTTAACAGTGAAAGACTTTCAATACACAACTTGTTTTTGGCATAAACCTCTTAACATTGAACTGAAACTCAGTGATGTGACGTTATTAGACACAAAGGCAACAGCATTATTTTTGGGTTTCATCCCAGTGACTGGTACTCCTGGACAAGAGAGTGATATGTGCCCACTTAGAACTGAATCATCTTTTGTCAAGCTAGGGAGGAAAGCACTGCTGTAGCCAGGAGTTCCTCTGGGCAGACGTCATTTCGGTTCTCTAATTTAATAGGGTGCAAATAGATCCTAAAATTAAAAACCCAGTCCTCTGTTTATTTCTTCTGTTTTGGAAGCAGTCAATAAGCTCCACAAAACATGAGCTCTGTGCTGTGTTTCCAATGTCAGCTGCCTCTGTGGCCAACTTTTGCTTGCTATGAAAGGATTCCATTGACTTTTACCAACCAAAAACACAGGAGACTGACTATCCAGGAACCCCACTTTATTTTCAGTTATGGCTCTTCTGTTTCCATATTTAAAAACAAAAAGTCTTTCTTCGCTCTGGTTTTCCAGTTTCACAAGGTCTTCAATTTTACTAACAATAGTGTGTCTATATAGTGTTTCAAGCCAAAGGAAGCCCCAATTCCTTATATGAATATATATGTACATACAGCCTCTCCCTCTTCTCCTTGCCTTCCCATCCCCCAAACTTATGCATACAAATCACGTCATTCCTGAAATATGACCTCTGCAGGGTGGAGTACGTTGGATGCTGAAATAGCATATAACATTGGCCAGTATGACTGACTTCATATAGGGCTGCTGACAGGCTGGCGGGCAAGGGAGAAACAAACATTTTTTTCAAAAAGAAAGGCAAATGCCTATTGCAAATAAAACAAGCCAGGGAACTAAAGGGAAATATATATTTTCCAGTCCAGAATTCAGAGGGAAAATTATTAGCTAAGATTTGAAAAAACAATGCAAAGAAGAAATCATCTCATTGATTGACATAAATCACATAACAAATGTAACTTTATCATTGTGACAAGCAATATAAAATTTGGAGAAAATATATTTTGTCATGAACTATTTACTGAAAGATTAAGTTGATGGATAGTATGTCCTTGGCTTCTTGAGTAGTGAAATTAGATTCTAATTAGAATTCTAAAAATGTGAAGGACAACAATTAGTAAGAGAGAGTATAAAAATCAACAAAATTTGTTTAAATGCTAGCAGAAAATCATACTGGATTCCTAATTAAAACATTGATGTTGGATTCTCGTGGTGAAGGCATTAAAATGGATACAGGGCCTGCTGCCAATTTTACAAATAAAAGTTCTTAGGGCCCAACATAGAGACATAGACACACAAACATACAAGAGTACACACAAACACACACACAAGTGGGTATCCACCAAACACTGCCATTAAAAAGCGACAAAACCACAATGAGAGATCACTCCACTCCTGTATACTTCCATGCTCATCAATAACATAGGGGATGCACCCCCTACAAAAGGACAAAGGTGGAAATGGAATTTAGATATATCTTCCTTACATACAACTCCAGTTACATCCACAGGCTTGGTTAAAAAACAGAAATGACTGCTTAGTGTGTATTAAATTGAATTAAAACTTTTTGACCTGCATTTATGGTTCCTTATATTATAAAACAATAAGAAAAAAAATCTTACCCTGTTTGCTAGTAAAACAAATCACAACATTTCTACTCACTATTCTTCTAACTTTTTACTCACTTTGTTTATAGTTAGTTGCTCTATTTCATAATTCACTCTTGCCTTTGGTATCTATTTTATTATAGCTTCAGCTAATACGTTTTAGCATTTTACAATGTAACAGAAAGCACAAGCCCATGGCATCTTAGTTCTTTACATGTATGCCAGGCCTTAGAGGACATTAAACTCCACTCCCTTGTATTATAAGTGACTAAGGTCCAAAGAGACTAAACACGTTTTCCAAGTTCACACAGTAAGTTCTGGCAACAGAATAAGGACTAAACTCAGATTTTCTCTCTCTCTATTCTGGGCTTATTGGCATCCACATTTAATATGGCCCATCATTATTTTCTCTTGTTCAATGTTTGTTACAAACAAAAACAACATGAGGACCTAACAAATTCATAGGTAGATATGTTAAGATTTATTAAGCATTACATTGAAAAATGTAGTGTACGCACATGTGTTTTCATATGAATATTTATATTCTCTGAACTGGTATAAAGAATAATTTTATATACTTGATAAATATAATGAGGCTTTTTTCTTCTTTAGACTCTTCTGTGTTTTTGACATTCTCTGTCTTTTACTAAAAGACAGAACATTAAAAATGATTTATATTTTTCTATAATATGGGAGCAATGGTGAACAGAAACATTAAATCTTAGTTTGCTGATGGAAAAAAAATTATTTTTAGACATTCTATTTGGTGTGGATCTTTTCAAAATCTGTGTGCTTTCGGCTTTGGGTCATGCAGGGACCTTAACAGTAAGCCAACCAAAATAGAGGAAATAATCTGTTTTCCTAGCACAAGAGGAGCTTCATATGGTGTAGGATTGACTCCCATTGAAGTGGTAAGAAGTCCGATTCATAATATGCATGGGACTGTAGGAAACTCCCATTTGAACAGGGCTGAGATTGATTGACACTGGTTCCTAATTTTGTTTAAAGTAGTAGGAGTTCTGAGCTGCAGTAATACTAATAATTACACATTTGACAGAGTCCTAACTCCAGGCAAGTCTCTCTGAGTGAAAGTGGGATCCAAACCAGTGATTTGTAGGACAAGCAGGCAATAGAATAATACATCTTAGGAAAGGGAGGGGGAGGGTGAGAGTGAAATGATAGAGGATACAGATATGATGAGCATTGCTCAGTGCAAATCATGGATTTAGGGCAGGCCTCCAACTCCAGAAGGTAGCACAATCTCAAGGTTCAGACAAACATTCTGAGGTATAGGGGAAGGGTAATAGGAAAACAGGTATGGTGGACTGCAAAACTGGAAATTAAAAGCAGGCCAGGGAGCCATAGCAACCTCGCCAGATGGTAGATCTCAGTGCCAGACTTTACCTGTTAGAGAGCATGCAGGTCATTTTGCACTGAGAGGCTGGATTATTTTGGTTCATGTTCCGAGGAGAACTTTTGCCTGCAGGTTGAAAAATTTCATTTCTTTTAGTCTCACAAAAATGAGGAGGTAGAGATTTACTACAGCTGTATATGAGATTGTTTCCTAAATGCAAAGGCAGGCTAGCCAGTGACTAAGTAGATATTTTTTTCACTACATATAAATGTAGAACATTTGCGAGGAAAGAACTCTCTTAGTAATCCCAGCACTTTGGGAGCCTGAGGCAGGTGGATCACCTGAGGTCAGCAGTTCAAGACCAGCCTGGATAACATGGTAAAACTGTGTCTCTGCTAAAAATTAAAAAAAATAATAAAAATAAATTTTAAAAAAGTTAGCTGGGCGTGGTGACATGGGCCTGTGATCCCAGCTACTTGGGAGGCTGAGGAAGGAGAATTGCTTGAACCCAAGAGGCAGAGGTTGCAGTGAGCCGAGATTGCGCCACTGCACTCCAGCCTGGGTGACAGAGCAAGACTCTGTCTCAAAAAAAAAAAAAAAAAAAAAAAAAAAAAAGCCTTTATTCCTTTTATTCAATTCTTCAATTCATGTAGTGTACATCTCCTTAGAGTGTGATATACGTGTACGTGGGAAAATATAAATTTACCCCAACAAAGTTGTCTTTAGGCAAAGTTTTTTTCTGTTTGAAGCTCTAAAGAAACAGTTCCTAAAAGTATGTTTTAACTTAGAAAAAAATTTTCAATCTGAGGTGTGTTTAAGTGAGATCATATTGAATGTGATATCATAAGCAAGGTTAAAATAGTTAACATTTGTAACATCCTAACATTTATTATACTCATTTGTGCACACTAACTTATTAAATCTTGGCAAATATACTGCGAGGTAATTATTCCTATCATTGCTTCACAAACAAGGAAAATGATATTTAAAGAGGTTTATCAAGATTAACAACCAGTTTATCTTGCATTTTGAGTTTCATTCACATTCTCCTGCCTCTAAATAACAATTTAACAATAGCAACAAAAATCAGTATTTCTGGATATACAACTTGTCTTGCTAACATCTGCTTTTCTATTCCAGATAGAATCATCCATTAAAAACATCAATAGGTAAAACCATTTTTAAGTAAATACAAGTATATTTCCATCTTTGCTTAGTTTCTAAAACTTAAACATGTTATTGAATGAAGACAGATTTAATCTGAATGTGCTCAAACTTCACAAAATTGTAGGTGCAAATAAGCCTTTATGAGCAAATTTTCCTTGTTTATTATCCCTTCAGTTTACCAAGCATTCTAAGTCACTAATCCCCATCCCCACATTTTTGAGATGTCCCAGAAATATATTCATGAGCAAAGGCTTGCATATTTGGTGAAGCTATGCTTTCCTCTGTGCAGAAGCCATTCTGTACTCTGCACAGAAATGAGGACAGTTATTGTTCTCCCGTCCTCATTATTCTCTGGCTAGGCTCAACCTAGGTCACCCTGCTATACATTTTTATAACAGCATGTTTTGTACTTTTGTAAATTTGAGATAGAGTCTTAATTCCACCCTAGCAACAAAGCAAAAGTGTATGGTGAAAAAGAATGTTACACTGGAAATCAGGGCATTCAGGTAAATTTGCCATATTTTCCCTGTGAGATCTTAAGCAGGGTATTTTATCTCCTTGAGCCTCAATTTCTTCATCTTTAAAATTGCAGTATTAATACTGCCAATAGCTAGGGGTGATCCTAGGATTCAAAAGAGAATGGATATGAAACAATTATACACTTTAATGTAGATTTATTGCATTAAAAGGGGCTCTTTGGGATCCAAGGGATAGAATACATGTTCTTCTAACTGAAATAAAACAGAATATGCATTGGAAGCCCGAGCGTGGCACACCTGGGTCTGATGCTTGCATTTGCCTCTCCTGTTGGCTGTGTTCTCTCCCGCTTCACAAATGCTCTCCCCACATGGAGGACGAGGCAGTGGCTTGGAAAATTAAGCTGACAGTCTTAGTCTGAGATCTAAAAGGAAGAAAAAGCCTTTCTCACCTCCCATCTATGTGGCACATTTCAAGAAACGGTTCTGATCAGCTGTAATTGAGCTATGTGTCTAATTCTTTGAATGACTTCTATACATGAATTGAGACACATGGCTATGGTTCAGAGAATGTATCCTAGGATCATATGGGATGAAGGAGGGGCAGTTCTGCTCTGGAAAGAGGGAGTGCTAGGCAGAGTGGAGAAGGTTGTTCATTATAATCTTTTGCATCCTTAAAGACTCAGCTTAAAATTCACATCCACTTCATACTTTTTCCTTAGGTCTTTAGCCCTCCTAATTATCTTTCCCCACTGATGTCATCCAAACATTTATGGAGCTTCTACTCACTGGCTGGTGGTGCCACTCACTGGGAAAACAAAGATAAAAATACATGGCCCTCAATAGCTCACTGCCTAGCTGGAGAAACAGTGATGACACAGTGTGACCCTCTGAGGCTAGACATAGGCATAGAGTGCAATAAAATACCAACCAGAGCAGTAAGGGGCTAGGGAGATGGAGGTGGGGCAGATTGGGGCATGCTTCCCATAGCAGCTTATGTGTAAAATGAATCTTGGAAGATAAACACAAATCAGCCAAGCAAAGATGACGAGAAAGAACGTTATTGTATGGTCTAAAATTACAAATCATCTTGTGTTTCTTGATACATATTTTAGGCTTCTCTCTTCCATTTTGATCATAAGTTTCTTGATAGTGATCACGTCTTAATTCTTCTATACTGTTGGCAACGCTTACCAATACTAACCACCTTATTGACTCTCGCTGTCTAATATGTTTCATGTTGGCAATTATTTATTTTTATCAGTGGCCATCTGGAACATTTTTTCCTTTAGGAAAATGAGCTAATCATCAATAGTAATGGAATGGCTTATGAAACAGGGTGTCAGTTTCCCTGGAGAGCTTTTTAGATTTCACCAGCTTTTCACTTTTTTCACCCAGGGATTCTTAATACTACTCTAGTAGTGCCATTTTAGCCAATTTAAGAATCTACAGCCATTGATACATGACACTTCCAAAGCTATGCCTCTTCTAAAGCACCCGTTAAACTGAAAAATAAAATCTGACTTTTGCCAACTTCTTTGGTCAAACTTTTGTTCAGAAAAATATGTTAACTTAGGAAAATAACCTCATGTAGCTATTCCATGCCAGCAAAAATACCACCCTGTCCAGAAAACACACTCGTGGGTGGCTTGATTTGCCTAGAACACCTAATTAAATTTTTTTCTCCCTCCCTAAATGACATTTTCACATTCACTGATTGGTTGCTGGTTATATAGGTGCCTCCAAAACCAGTAGTGTCCAATTTACCTCACGTGTAAGACTTAGAAGCCAGAAAAACAATACTAAAAACAATATTGACTTTGAGTGAACCAGGGTAAATTACTTTGCTCTGAGCCTGTTTATCTACCTACATATGAAATGAGTGGTCATCAATATATGCATCCATAGGCTAACCAGAATATTTATTCTTAATAGATTGGATATTAGGAGTATTTTTATATTTAAATATGTCAATCAACTCAACACCACAAGTGGTTGGAAGAATACAGATATGTTCTCCATGAGTGTGAGGTAATCCTCACTTTTTTTTGGATTTTTGGATATGAGAATGGAATGATCAATAGTGACACGCCATCTCTGGAAATGATCTGGCAATGTTTGAATTTTCCAGGACTGCTTTATTATCAATTCCACTTCTAATCCTGTGAAATTTATTGTGTGCATTTAGTTTTCATACAAAGAAATATGGACACATTCATAGCCATTGCCTCCAATAAGTCAGTGGTAGGAAATCTTTCTTTTAAATCCTCATTCAGTTCAGTTGCATTAGAGATCTTTTTGGGAATGTGAAACAGGATTTCTTTTAAACTTCTCTTCTTCGGAGCAAGTAGGTGGTCCAGTGGTGTTTACTCGGCTGGGGTGTAGGGATAGAGTGACATTGACCTTTCGAGTATGAGTACAAGCTGAAAATATAAACGGACATGTCCTTAATAAGAAAATGTGTAGTCTACATGACTCTAGAATCCAAAACAGGACAAGCAAAGAGACAAGTTCTGAAGCAAGAGGACAGCCTCTGCTTCAGGACAGAACTGGGTGAAATATTCTGGACAGACAGGCTTTTTTATTTCTTGGGTTGCCTGGGGTGCATCTCGGAATCGGGAGGATGTTATTAAGAACACTTTAGTAGTACAGAACTTGTTTCATGAATTGAGTGGGCTCATATTTCCTCAGATTGGTGAATTCTAATACACTTGGCATCATTCTCAAGACAGGAAGCCTGTTACCACAACTGCTGCACTGGGCCAGGCCCTTCCCAGTGGGATAGGCAATATGCTAGCAACAGAGTGAGAGAATGTTTTACAGAGGTTCCCTCAGTTTGACCTTCCAGAAAGATGACTAGCATTCAGAGGAAAGAGTACAGTCTCAGGAGGCTAAGAGCAAGATGAAGAGTTAAAATATCTAGTGGATTTTCTTGGATAGAATCTTTGGAAGCAAGGAAACTGGGAGAATGGCCTCCATCACAATGAAAACACTTGGGAGGCCATTCCTCTCTTCTCATTGGTTGATTTACACATATAATGCAAAGAAAGTTAGAGGGTACCTCCCACCTACATGTCTTCCTATGAGTCTTATGCCAACAAACGTGCTTATTATGTGGCATTTGCCCCTCCCTGCTAATTTTCCAAAAATAATTCTGAGTGACCTACATTTTCCTTGGGTTTTGACTAGCTGCCAAAGTTTTAGGGCTCATGGGGAAGTAGCATAGAGTAGAAGCTATTAATGCTATTAAGTGGGGATTTTTTGATGGAGAAGGCAAGTAAGTCAAGGCTGGAAAAGTGAAAAGGTTTTTCCACTGATAGGAAAGATGTTGTTTTAGCACACTGATGGAGTTCTGTGTTTCAACATCTTTTCATGGATGGTGAGCAGTGGAAACTGGACATAGATTTGAAGGATATGAAGTTTTTCCAAATCCAGGAGTCTATCAGGATCTTTGGTTGGGGAACTAATTAGTTTAGGAGTGGTTAGTGTCCCAAATAGAGACTGTTTGAGTTTATAGTAGTCATCTCAGAAGGAGTGGCTCAAGAATCTCAACTTAAGTTTGTGACTTGGCTTGAAGCTTGGAAAGAAAATGTGCCTACTTTGGGAACATACAGGCAATGGGCTCTTGGAACCAATTTAATTGCAACCTTCCTTACACAAATATATAACTGTTATTTGCACATAAATATTTCTTGAATTTTATCAAAATTAAATATAAATCTAGACATTTTAAAATAAACCCTAAGTTTGTTCCAACACTGAACCTAGTCTCAAAAGATGATTTTAATCACTCTTTTTATTCATCTCTTATATTTACTTGCCTATGATGCTCTTTGTAAATTGCCCTAATTCCCTCTTGTTATCTCACAGCAGAGTGAGAAGTCGGCAAACAATGTTGGGCTTATTTCTTTTAGCATATTGGACCCAAGATAAAGAGAGCCCTCCCTGCTATTTCTAATACAAAAGTTCAGGGGATCAAGAGTTGGGTGGACTTGTAGTTAATGACCATTTCTGAGCCGGGCTACTCTAGTTGGCCAGATTAGGTAAGTAGGCCGTTCTTATGGCTGCTGGGAGATGGAAGGCATATTAGCATGATTGACAAATCCACCTAAACCTCATGGATTGTGGGAGCAGTTCTCTAAAAGAAAGATCTTATTTTTTCTAATAAAATAGAATGATGGGAAATCTTGGGTGGATACAGCAAAAGCTGCCATAGTCCACTTCACAAGGGTTATCTCTTAAAATTGGGAAATTTATATTTAGAACAAAGTAAAGGACATTCAGGTGTTCTCTTAATGCAAAATTCTAATATAAACAATTTTACTGCTGTTTATTTCATCACAGCCATTATACACAATTGTTAATACTTTTCAAGACAATTTAAATTGGACTGGAAAGAAAGTGGATAAGCCCAAAATTGAGCAAAAATTACAGGATGATGAATAAAGTTAATGAAAATGAGGGAAAGTAAACTAAGGCTTTGCATTCTTACCATATTAAGAATCAAAATCTGGTACATCATACAGTACAGTAAAAGAGATGGAAATGGGAGATGAAGCTTAGCAGACAGCAATATTATGATTGTAGGAGGGAAAAGTCAACAACTCAGAGATCAGAGTCCCCCTAGCTCAAGCCCTGATTGTCTTTCAGCTTGTTAATGGAAATAGTGTTCTAGTCTCCTTGCCTCCAGTTTGTCCTCTGTCCAATCAATTTGTCACTCTTACCATTGTCATCTCTCAAATACAAATTTATGATCATTGTAACACCTCAAAAGGATGGAGAATGGAAATATTAACCATAATGAGAAATATCAAAGTGGTTTGATCTACAGACTGAGTTTGAGGGGCAGAGGAGTGATGTAAAATCGCTAAAGATAGAACATGATACTGAGATCATTGGAGTGAGACAAGTCTTTCTAAGGCAAGTGGGTGGCATCGAATGGCCCACAGAGGGCCGTATGCCCCAAAAATGAAATAGATAAAGTTACCAATGGGGGATATTGAAATGACTATGTCAAAGAAGTGTGTAAGCAGGTATTGGATATTATAGTTTTATGGCAAAGTAAACATTATGTAATGAATGTCTGAAGCAGGGTTCATAATCCATAGAGGTTCATGGAGAGATCTGGAGAAGCCCATAAAAATGGTATATAGGATTTAACGTGTATGTGGTCTTTTACCAGTAATTTTTTTTTTTTTTTTTTTTTTTTTTTTTTTTTTTTTTTTTTGAGATGGAGTCTCACTCTGTCGCCCAGGCTGGAGTGCAGTGGTTTGATCTCAGCTTACTGCAAGCTCCGCCTCCTGGGTTCACGCCATTCTCCTGCCTCAGCCTCCCCAGTAGCTGGGACTACAGGCGCTCACCACCACATCTGGCTAATTTCTTTTTGTATTTTTGGTAGAGACGGGGTTTCACCGTGTTAGCCAGGATGGACTCGATCTCCTGACCTTGTGATCCGCTCACCTCGGCCTCCCAAAGTGCTGGGATTACAGGCGTGAGCCACTGCGCCCAGCCACTTTTACCAGTTTTTTAATGCTGTATATAACACCCCATGGACATGTTCAGACTGAAAATAAATTTCTTATTCTATTTGCTCTTAATGTATAGAATTTATTTAAGTTAGGGAATATTTTTAAGAAGAGCCAGTCAAATCACAGACATAATACTTGTTCAATGTTTATATATAATTTATACTTTTAGCCTAGATTAAATTTTTGAAATTTCATATTTCAGTTTGAGTGACAATAACAATTTGATATCATGTTTTTTCTACTTTATATTTTACTTTGTTCTCTAATTTTGGCTTGTCTGGAAAAAGTAAACATTTTTATACAATGCATAATTAATCATTCTATTTGGAAGTTTTATATTTAAATTTATTCTTTCACGTATCTTAAAAACATTCTGGAAAACATATTTTTTCATATAATAATAATATAGTGCAGCAAAATCTGCAGTTTTTTAACCTTAAATTTGTTCCCACTGCTAGGCGTCTTTTAATGGCAGGAGTAATAAATTCATCTTTGTGCTCTCACACTCCAGTGGCTAGCACAATGGTTGGTAAGTAGTAGCTGTTCCAGTAAATATTTGTTGGACTGAATTGAAATGAATCAAGTTGTAAATATTTAATAAATATTTTTTATTATTAAAGTCACATGAATAAAATTAAGTAATACACAATTTTTCTTGGCTGAGTTTAGGAGCTATTCTGACACTAATAATTAAACATTTGCCTTTGGACCAAATTTCGAAATTTGAGTTGAGAGCACTAACCACATATAACCTGTTTCTTTCTGGAACAGATGAAGAAAAATTTTCACTCCTTGTGAATTCATTTTTGAAAAAGAGATATGTGCATATAATAAATATAAAAAAGCAGTATTTGTTTGTGTTTTGAAACATTCAATTCTTAATTAAAATGTTGGATATTAAAAATTGTCAGAATTTACTCACCCTAATGCAATAACATGAAGCACTATCTGGAAAACACATGCATTCTTAAAATTAAAATGCTGTACTTGACAGTGGATCAAAGATAATTCTATAGACTTGACCCTAATGAGAATAAAACACTCCTCCAGAGCATTCAATCTCATTTGTTTGAATTCCATATTCAATAAGTAACCCTATGTTTACTTACTTTGTTTCTTAGGCATTTAGTTGGTGCTTGAAAGGGTTATCTTTATTACAGAAATAAGTGTCCCAATGGTTAGTATGGCATTATAAACTAGAAAATTAAAATTTTTTTATTAGTTTACTACTAGACTATTATATATATAAATCTAATCATCTGTGTTGTATAATTTTGGAAAAAAGAAATGTATAAAGCTGAAGATCAGATCCTAGATCAGAGTTAATCCCCCAAGACAAAATTACTAGGAGAAACAGAATTTGTAGACATTAATATCTTTTCTTGATATTTCTGAGTTACATTGTTTTTCTTATAGGATGATTTCTAACTAAATTCAAAAGTTAGAAATGATGAGTCCTTTGCGATGAATCATTCTTCTCTACTTGTCTCTGTACTTACACTGGCGAATTTGGAATGAGGCTTTCTCTTGTTAGTTGTTGAAAAGTTAATGTCAAAATATTAAGCTATATTGTTGTCAAGTAAACATTTTTCTTTCTTCTTAACTCAACCTTGTTAGGTTATATGCATTGAGAAATTTACTCAATTTGCAAACCAATAATGAGTAAAGAGATCAAAGCCATAATAAAAAGGGTGGGAGGGAGGATGAAGAAAAAATATAAAGGTATTTATTACCACTGAACTATACACTTAAAATAGTAAAGATGATAAATTATTTATATGCATTTTACCTCAATAAAAAAATAAAAACATTTTAGATGAAAAATTTAATCATAACCTTTCAAAAAGAGCACTCATGTCTTTAACTTGTCTTAATTCAGAATATAAATAGTCAAACAATCTAAGCCAAGTGCTTATCCAATTCAATCACTGAACTTAATATGCCTCATGCATTAAAAAAAAATTCATTTGTTTACATGGGGAAAAGAGTAGAGCAATCTAATACAAAATTATAGAATGGAAACCTTGTAATAGCCTCAGCTTTATACCCCAGTATCTTGGCATAAGGTCAGCTTTGCTTATTATGATTGGGGCAGACTGTACACTAGCAAGTTGGCCTAGTGAGACTGAAATAAATCTAGCTGTTTACATCATTAAATTTTGAATGATGACATAATTTTATTTTTTTCTGCCAACTTTACCTCTGATAAATAATTCTCAAGATCAATAATTTCTCAGCTATGACAATCAGGAATGAATCCAGATAAACTAATCCCATATTATTTATTTTACAGCACATTCTCAAGCTCTCCTAGGGGGACTCTGAGTTATTAGTGTGTATTGAAAGCAAAAGCAGAATACAGTATTTTCCAGTGAGTGCTGAGTTCACTCCAAAAGTTTATATAAATGTTCTCATTTTGTTGCAACTCTACCACTCTGTTAGAGAACTGTTTTATTTCATTCCAACACAACATTTCCAAGGGTTGGCATATCTATTCCCAGGCTAAGGCCTTAAGGTCAATTTTATACCTTTAAAAACATAATTAAATATATAAAAAAGAAACCCCACATCCTACAAAAATCATTAATTAAAGCAATCAGTTCTGTAGCAACTGTGAATTGGATTGCTATCCCAAGGTGAGTTTACAAGGAGAACTGAAAATGGCCTAATAATCCCAGATCTGACTGGAAAAATTGTTGGCTTTAAAAATCCAATAAATGGAAGTTTGAATCCTAGCCCTGGAACTTCCTGACTGTGTAATTTTGGACAAATTACTTATTCACTATAAGCCTCAGTTTCCACTTCCCAATGTTGTTGTGACTATAAGAAAAATAGAGTACGAAATTACCTAATAGAGAACATGGCATGGTGTAAGTATTTTATTTTGTTTGACATCTGTCCTTCACCATGATATTGTGATTTACTTAAGGACAAAAACCCTTGTCTTCCTGGGGTTAAATGCTGCAACAGAATGCTACAAACATTCTTCCAAGGAGAAATTCTTGGTAAGTATTTACTGAACAGATCAAGCCTCAATTTCTTCATTGCTAAAATGAAGGAAGGAAATAATTTGTTCACATATTCTAATTTAAAGCTACATTATCCTTTTCTTTCCCCATTATGAGCCGTTTAAGTTGTTTCCAAAATTAGAGCATGTGTATACGTGTGTGCATGTTCATATTTTGTGGCATGAAGTTTTAAATTATATTTCACGCTTACTTAAATGTAAATTATTTTGTATAGAATTATAACACAACATGAATCAATATTTCAAGGCTCCCACTACATGCAGCAAAATGTATTTCCAAAAAATAATGTATCAATTTGTGACCTCAAACTATTGCATGAAAATAACTGTTTAGCGACACAATCATTAAAAATGAATATTTTTATTTTTTGAGTTTTTCTAGCTTTAAAGACGAATTCACTTTCCCTAGCTATCTTTGATTACATGCAATAACTGTGCAATGTTACTAAGAAGTTTCTGAGCTAACTCATGAGTTGTGACTACTTGGAATTGGAAGGGTTCTGTACAATCAGTGCTCAGTAAGCAGGTCCTGAATGGGTGGGAGAAGGGAGTGGTATACCCCCAGCATTGAAGTCTTATGTAAACAACTTTAAAACACTGGGTTTCTATGCATAACCATCAAGCAGATCCATCAGAAGATACACATACACACACACACACACACACGCACACACTTCTCATGAAAATGGGGTATGACAAGTCCTGTACTAGGAGGGTGAACAACATTCTATAGGGTAAAGGAGAGGCCTAAGAAGATGGGAATGTGATCTTTGTTCTGGATCTTGAAATAAGGTCACAGTGGTAAAGATACTCACTAGTAGAGAAAGGACTTCCTTGAAAGATGAAACAAAGCCATCAAATTAGGGACAGTTTATGAAAGACTTAATTGTTAGAGTACATGTATAGTTTTTATTTGTTAAACATTGAATAACCATGGAAGTTATTTAATTGCTATGGTTTTCCAAATCTAGTACTGGCAATAGTATAAAAAGATGCAGGGCTAATCGTTGTTAAAGAAGAGAGCCTGACTGCGTAAATAAAATACAGGGAACAGATTTAGGCAGGCTAACTAAAGTGAATGTCTTTTCTCTCTTAAAACAACCCTTCCTTGCCCCATATCCACTTGCACCTCTGCCCTGTCTTCTCCTTTTCCATAGCCAAACTTCTTGGAAGTTTTGCTTACGTGCCCTATTTTTATTTCTGCACTTCTTTCTCATTCTTTAATTTATTCCAATTCTCATCAGTCTTTCCTCCCCCCAAAAACTACCAAATTTATATGTTCCAAAGTGAATTTATGTCTTCCTTTCTCTTTTCCCAGCAAATCCAGTCTTGTATCCAGTGGCTCCTTCAGTTCACAAACCACCAGCCTTCCAGGGACCTGTGGTTTACTCAGAAGTCCAGAAGTTTCTCTTTGCACCTCCTTCTCCCTCTGCAGTTATGTAAAATCTCTGATTTACCCTTAAGCCTTGCCAATTTGACCTTCTACATACTTTCATATTGAGCCATTTCATTTCACTTCCACATCCTGCTGTAGCTGGGTTATAGTTGTTAGGTTCTGCCGTAGATGTTTCTACGTATTTCTCGCATCCCTTTTCTCACTCAGTGACATGCCAAACACCTTACTTTCAAAATCATTCAAAGTCCTAAATGCCAGAGTGTGCAAAACAGTTTTTTTTGTCTAAGGGATTAGACAAGGCTGAGCATATTGA
The DNA here is from genome assembly GCF_003255815.1 of Theropithecus gelada. Lineage (NCBI taxonomy): Eukaryota > Metazoa > Chordata > Mammalia > Primates > Cercopithecidae > Theropithecus > Theropithecus gelada. Next base: position 77,260,935 of record NC_037676.1, read on the forward strand.
AATTAGAGAAAAATGGAAATGGTGATGAAAAGAGGGAGGCTGGTAGAAAGAACATGGGACTTCTCAACATGGAAAAGAGAATCCTTCTATTGAGAACAAACGGATGAGTTGACTGAGCTACAATGTGATGCTACCAATTGCCCATCATCTGTGAGTATTCCGTCCTGGCTACTTGAAAGTACACAGAACTGGTGGACTTAGTTTTGGAAAGCCATGGAGGGTTTTTAAGTAGAGGAGACAAGATCAGAGGATTGAAGGAAATGGGGTGACATGTGTGAATGGATTAAAAACAGCGAGGCCCTATAAAGTATATTTGTAGTAGTCTAGGCAAAATAGACACAAGTCTGAATCAATACGCACAAATGTAGAGAAGGGAGTGGGACTTATGGAAAACATATTTGTTGTAAATTTGATAGATCTTTTCACTAAATTTTAAGATAATCTCTAAAATGAGTATACAACATTTATAAAACACCTTTTGTTGAGTCACTCAGAAAAGCATTAACTTTGTCTCTTTTATTTCTTTGAAAAATTATCAATTGACAGATTTTCAGTTGTTTTAGAAACTTTTCTAAAATGAACCAAAAATTTTATATTTAGTCTGAATAAAAAAGTAGTCATCATTAATAAATATAAACTCTGTGGATCTGTTGGCAATTTTTTCATGAATATCATTTGATTATTAAAATTGCTATTGCTGTTGATATATATATATATATGTATTTAGAATGCTAAACTGTGCTAGAAATGAAAAAATAATGTAACAGTTGATCCCATACAATGCATTCCAGGAAACATAATGAAAATTAAAGTATTATTTGTCCCGCTCATATTATTTGATCATATCACTCACCCCTGTGTTAGTTAAAACACTTTCTTCACTTTTAATCATGCCACATCTTGTAGCCATAGTTTTATTCATGTGACAATATAAAACAGAGGTTATTGGAGTTGACTAACTGCCTTTAATCTGCAAGGTTATTTATAAGAAATATGCAAATGTTTCATCCTTATATCACATTGCTATAAAGTGAGAGGATATTCTGAATTTGTACCTGAAACAGAGTATAGGAAATACATGATTTAAGCTTTCTGTCATAACTATTGTATTTTCTTTTATTATAGAGAAAATTACCTGTTTGTGGGGCAATAATATATTTTCCTTTTTTTCTTCAACTTTTATTTTAAGTTCTGGGTACATGTGCAGGAGGTACAGGTTTGTTACATAGGTAAGTGTGTGCTAAGTCGGTTTGCTGCACAGATCAACCCGTCACCCCGGTATGAAGCCCAGCATCCAACAGCCAGTCTTCCTGATGCTCACCCTCCCCATGTCCCCCTTGACAGGCTGCAGTGTGTGTTGTTCCGTTTCATGTGTCCATGTGTTCTAATTGTTCAGCTCCCATTTATAAGTAAGAATATACAGTATTTGGTTTTCTGTTTTTGGTTTTTCTGCATTAGTTTGCTTAGGATAATGGCTTCCAGCTCCATCCATATCCCTACAAAGGACATTATTTCACTCCTTCTCATGGCTGCATAGTATTCCATGGTGTATATTTACCACATTTTCTTTATTCAGCCTATCATTGATGGGCATTTGGTGTGTTTCCATGTCTTCACTATTGTGAATAGTGCTGCAATGAACAAAAGAGGGCATGTATCTTACAATAGAATTATTTATATTCCTTTGAGAAAATACCCAGTAGTGGGATTGCTGCGTCAAATGGTATTTCTGCCTCTACATCTTTGAGGAATCACCACACTGTCTTCCACAATGGTTGAACTAATTTACACTACCACAAACTGTAAAAATGTTCCTTTTTCTCCACAATCTGACCAGAATCTGTTGTTTTTTACTTTTTAGTAATTACCATTCTGACTGGTGTGAGATGGTATCTCATTGAAGTTTTGATTCTCATTTCTCTAATGATCAGTGATAATTAGCTTTTTTCATGTTTATTGGCCATATAATGTCTTCTTTTGAAACTGTCTATTCATGTCTTTGCCCAGTTTTTAATAGGATTGTTTGTTGTTTTCTTGCAAATTTGTTTAAGTTCCTTACAGACTCTGGATATCAGACCTTTGCCAGATGGATAGATTACAAAATTTTTCTCCTATTCTGTAAGGTGTCTATTTGCTCTGATGATAGTTTATTTGGCTGTGCAGAAGCTCTTCAGTTTAGTTAGATCCCATTTGTCAATTTTTGCTTTTATTGTTATTGCTTTTGGCATTTTCTGTCATGAAATATTTGCCCCTGCCTATATCCTGAATGGTACTGCCTAGATTTTCTTCTAAGGTTTTTATAGTTTTGCGTTTTACATCTAAGTCTTTAATCTATCTTGAGTTAATTTTTGTATAAGGTGTAAGAAAGGGATCCAGTTTCAATTTTCTGCATATGACTAACCAGTTCTCCAAGCACCATTTATTAAATGGGGAATCCTTAGCCGATTGCTTGCTTTTGTCAAGTTTGTTGAAGGTCAGATACTTGTAGGTGTGTAGTCTTGTTTCTGAGTTCTCTCTTCTGTTCCATTGGTTTATGTGTCTTTTTTTGCATTAGTACCATGCTATCTATTTTGGTTACTGTAGCCCTATAGTATGGTTTGAAGTTGGGTAGTGGATGCCTCCAGCTTTGTTCTTTTTGTTTACAATTGTCTTGGCTATTTGGGCTCTTTTTTGGTTCCATATGAATTTTGAAATAGTTTCTTCTAATTCTGTGAAGAATATCCATGGTAGTTTAATGGGAATAGCACTTAATCTATAAACAATTTTTGGCAGTATGGCCATTTTCACAATATTGATTCTTTCTATTCATGAGCATGGAATGTTTTTTCCATTTGTTTGCATCCTCTCTGATCTCCTTGAACAGTGGCTTGTAGTTCTCTCTGAAGAGGTCCTTCACTTTTCTTGTTAACTGTATTCCTAGGTATTTTATTCTCTTTGTAGCAATTGTGAATGGGAGTGGCTCTCTGCTTGCCTATTTTGGACAACCGTTATATTTTCTACCAAATTACAGCTTACCTTGAGAATTCAATTATTTTCTCTTTTTATTTCAACAAAAAACTTTTGAAATCCCATAAATGTGTAATTTACAAAATTGATATAAGCAGTCATATGAAATACTCATTTACATATTATCATTCGTATCATGCAAATAGCTTTAATATAATTCCTTAAAGTTTTAGATTCAAAACATGTATAATTTCATCCTGCTCTTTATATATTGTTAAAGTAGATTTTATGTGTTTCACTGTCTAGGTAGTTAAATGTATATAATTAATAAGGAGTAAATTGGAACAGCTTATCATTTGGGGAGGAAATATTTTTAAGCAAGTTTAGTGTATAGTATCATGCACATAAAAGTAGGCTACATGCTGCTGTGCAAAAACATATTTTGGTAGCTTGTCAGGTGGCCACACAGGTGGGTCTGTCTTAAATGACTAGAAAATAAAGCCTTCTTGTTTTGCACTGATCTACCTTGATTTGGGCCAATCAACTAATTAGTAACACTGAAAAATTGAATAAACTTTATAATTTATCACCTAACCTGATTTAGAGTTTTCATTGCTCCTTAGTTTCTCTCTTGGGAGGGTACCTTTCCTTCTGTTGATATCCAAGTCCCTTACTTTCAAAAATATGTGGATAAAGACATTCTTGTACTGCCTTTCAAATAAGGATTCTCATGAGCCTCATGCCAAATCCTCAGAGGCATCTTTATAGTACAGGAAATGCAAGCAAATGGAGAGGCTAAATAAATTTCTCAAGAACATTCAACAAGCTGGAGGCAGAGCCAGGAATAGTAAACAGGTCTTTTCATTCCAAGTCTTTGGCACAATTGCGAGATCTAGTCTCTCTCTGACGGTGAGAGAATGAGTCAGCCTGGCATCATTCATTAATTGTCCTAATTTAGTTAACATTGTTGCTTAAGAAAGTAAGTGTATAACAGTGGACTTTAAATAGAAAATACAGCCCAGAGCAGAAGGTTCTATTAAACTTCAATTTAATTCTTAACCTTCCTTCATAGGAACAATAGGTGAAGAATTAGATCAAGGACAATTTGGAATGGTGCACGAAAGTTGTCAATAGAAGTTACTGCATTAGTATCATTATTTAACAGGTATTCCTGAAACATTTATCCTGCTTCAGGAACTGCATGAAAGCAGTAAACATGGTTTAGACATTGTCCCTACCTTTGAGGAGTTGACAGTCTAGCAGAGTAGACAGACATAAACACATAAGTGTCAACAAAGTTTGTGAAATATTAATGCAGAGCATTATAGAAGCTCAAAAAAAGGGGTCAGAATTTGAACTAAGATGAGGATTCACAAAATACTGTCTTAGGAAAAGATTGAGCTTTGAAGGATTCTAGTTTTAGCCAAAGAAGAAATTAGAAGAAAATTACAAGCAAAAGGAATATTTGTGAATGCAAAGCAATGTGAATTGCAAATATTGTGCAAGGAATTATAATTCAGCAATTCTATAATTCAATAATCTGACTATGTAGAGGAGAAGAGTTATGAGAACTAAAACCAGAGAGGGAATAAGAGAGTGCTAAAGACACTGTTAAAGATCTTGTTAAAGTCCTTTTAGGAAGGGGAGCCAAAGAAGGTTTTAAGCTGTTAGCTGTTACATGATATGATTTGCTTGTTAGGTAGATTGTGTTTGTTTTAGGGTGAAGAATGAGCTTAAAGAGGGTGAAATTAAGTGACTAATGTAATAATCCAGAAAGAGTTGATGAAGCAATGGCTAAGAGGATAGACTGTGAAGAGATACAATCATAAGAATGTGGTGACTGGCTGGGTATGGGCTGTGAGGTAAAGATTTCTGTTGTTAATAACTGCATAGACTAAGGTGCTCCCAATAGCACTCAAGCATGTAGGGAAAAAGGTGTTGGGAAAGATGAAAAATTAAACATGCATTTTTAGGGACACACCAGTGAAGATATTCTTATTTTTTTAACTTTTATTTTAAGTTCAGTGGTACATCTACAGGTTTGTTATAAAGGTAAACTCGTGTCATAGAGGTTTGTTGTACATATTCTCTTGTCACCCAGGCGTTACGTCTAGTGCTCACTTGTTGTTTTTCCTGATCCCTCTCCCTCCTCCCGACCTCCACCCTCTGGTAGGCAGGACTTCATGTCTGTTGTTCCCCTATATGTGTCCATGTGTTCTCATCATTTAGCTCACATTTATAAGTGAGAACATGCCGTAGTTAGTTTTCTGTTTCTGCGTTAGTTTGCTAAGGATAATGGCCTCCAGCTCCGTCCATGTTCCTGCAAAGAACATGATTTTGTTCTTTTTTATGGCTACATGGTATTATGTGGTGTACATGTAATACATTTTCTTTATTCATTCTGCCATTGATGGGCATGTAGGTTGACTTCATGTCTTTACTATTGTAAATAGTGCTGCAATGAACATATGTGTGTATGTTTCTTTATGATAGAACGATTTATATTTCTTTGTGTATATACCCAGTAATGAGATGGCTGGGTCAAATGGTAGTTCTGCTTTTAAGTCTTAGAGGAATTTCCACACTGTTTTCCACAATTGTTGAACTAACTTACACTCCCATCAACAGTGTAGAAGCATTCCTTTTTTCTCTACAACCTCCCCAGCATCTGTTGTTTTTTGACTTTCCAATAGTAGCCATTCTGACTGGTGCAAGATGTGGTTCTGGTTTCACTGTGGTTTTGATTTGCATTTCTCTAATGATCAGCGATGTTGAGCTTTTTTTCATAGGCTTGTTGGCCACATGTAGGTCTTCTTTTGAAAAGCTTCTGTTCTTGCAGTGACAATATCCTTTAGGCAGCTCAAAATATGACTTTGAGTCTTAGAAAATAAGTCTGAGTTGGAAACAAAGATTTCACATTGCTGAGTATACAGAAGGCGGTTACAATCTTGAGAGTATACTAGGTATGACAAGATATAGGACTGCAGAAAAATAAAAGTGAAACAGGAATGAATCTTGAGATATATATATCTGAGACTAAAATTCAGACGAAAAAGAAACGTGAAAGAGACAAAGAAGGAATGGTGAGAGAAGTGTACAAATTAAAGTCACTTAAGTAACATAATAATGTTCTATGTTTGTCTAGTAACTAATTTTTTCCTGAAGCATTTTCTTATTAGAAATGTTAAGTACATCTCAAATTGAATATAGGAAAGGCGAAGTGAGTATGACACTTCAGATAGGTCACTCTTACAAATTAAGAAATTGATTCTTTCTTCATAATTTCCTTCCAGTTGTTTTCATTTAGTGTAACCTTACATGATGTATCCATCTTCTTTTCTGTTTTCTACATCATTTCTAAATTGTGTTCATCTATTTTTTTTTCACTTTTTCTACAAATTGTTGATCTAAATTACAATGATTTGCATATTCAACTATATATTGATCACCTTCATCTGGATTCTATATGCTTTTCCTTCTGGGTGTTTGTCTCTGTCAACGTCATCTGTCATTGTTAATCCAGTTATTAAAGTCAGTAACTAAGAAGTCATCCTTGGTTTTCTGCTCTCTCAGTTTCCCTATCTGATAAATCACCAAAGCTATCACTTTTCACTTTTTCCTCCCACCTTTCAAGTCTTTCGATTATTCCATTCCCTCCATTTAGGTTAGGACACCGTTTTTTCTTTTATAAACTATTATAACTATTTCCTGATTTACCACTCTGCTTTCAGGTTTCCTCTTATTTCGTCTGCTGCCAACACTCCAGACAAAGTGGAGTTTGTTACTCTCTGTTACTTAAAACCTTCCATGCTTCTACCTATTCCTTCAGGATAAATTCTAAAGCTCTTTCTATGGCATATGTGATTTTTAAAAATCTGATCACTCTAACTCCTCTGAATTCTTACCTCATCTCTTATCCTATCCTGTATTCCCACCACATTGAAGCACTTGCAAATCCCTAAACAAATATGTTCCCTCCCTCTCTGCAGGATTTTTCTATTCTATTTGCCTATCTTGCCTTACTCTTTTCTCATTTACAACTTCCAACACACGCACACTCTAGTAGCAGATACACTGGTGCTTCTACCAAATTTTCTCTTCTGTAGTACTCACCAATATACCTTCTCATGTAACTATTGTGAAGTGTGTTTCCAGGAAGCCCAATCTAAGACACAGTGGTTTTCTTTGCATGTCAGTTAGAAATTAGATCTTTAGGAAGCCTCTCATAGCTAACCAAGACTTAGTGATCCTGCCCGAGATACTTTTAGATGCTATAATTAGTCTGGTATTTATGTATTGTAATTGTTTTGCTTACCCAGTAATAAACAACTCAAGAATAGATTTTGTCTTTAATTGTAGTATTTGCAATGTCTAGCACGTGGTGGCTCACACCTGTAATCCCAGCACTTTGGGAGGCCAAAGCAAGTGGATCACTTGAGGTCAGGAGTTCGAAACCAGCCTGGCAAACATGGTGAAACCACGACTCTACTAAAAATACAAAAATTAGCCAGGCATGGTGGCGCACGCTTATAGTCCCAGCTGCTCGAGAGGCTGAGGCAGGAGAACTGTTTTAACTCAGGAGGTGGAGGTTGCGGTGAGCCAAGATCACACCATTGCACTCCAACCTGGGTGACAAGAGTGAAACTCCTTCTCAATAAATAAACAAATAAATAAATAAATATGCTTATCAGGTGTTGCTGAATTCTTGAACAGTTTCTGAAAAAAAAGAATAAAAATACATGTATAAATTAAACACGGAAAAGATTGCACTAGAGATCTCTGTCTTCAAAAAAACTCAACAATATTATGATATTAATTGATTACAGAGACAAATCAGAGCTAATACAAAGACTATTTTATAATCTTAGAATGTTACAGCTGTAGTCCCATATACAAGAAAATCAGACAATAGATTTATTTGCATAACACATATTTTCTGGCATAGAGGTCATTGCCCAAAATTGAATCTGAGCATGGCCTTAGCATTTCCTTTTACTAATGTCTACAATAAGTAAACATACTTTTTAATTCAAATTCATTTATCTGAGACCAGATAGGGTGCCACTGAGAATGAAAAAACTTTGCAATCCTATGTTTTCTGTCTATAGGCCAAAATATTATCCTTATATTTAAAAAGTTTTATTAGTTTTGCTGAATGAAAAATGAAAACAAGAAGATACAAGAAAACTGTATACAAAAATTAAAATATTCTAGTAGACATGAGGAATATTTAAGAGGAACGTGCTGAAAATAATGTAGTAATACAAATTGGGGAACGGCTTAAAGTGACTGCAGTTAAAAATAGAATCATTCGTGGCCCGGGGCGGTGGCTCATGCCTGTAATCGCAGCACTTTGGGAGGCCAAGGCAGGCGGATCACGAGGTCGGGAGATGGAGACCATCCTGACTAAACGGTGAAACCCCGCCTCAACTAAAAATACAAAAAATTAGCCGGACGTGGTAGGGGGAGCCTGTAGTCCCAGCTACTCAGGAGGTTGAGGCAGGAGAATGGCGTGAAGTCAGGAGGCGGAGTTTGCATGAGCCGAGATCGCACCACTGCCCTCCAGCCTGGGCAACAGAGCGAGACTACGTCTCAAATAATAATAATAATAATAAATAATAATAATAATAAAATCATTCTCAGTGAAGGGAACAACAAACACTGGGGACTACTTGAGGGTGCAGGGTGGGAGGAGGGAGAGGAGCAGAAAAAATAATTATTGAGCACTAGGCTTACTAGCTGGATGCTGAAATAATCCGTATAACAAACCCCCATGACACGAGTCATGCATGTAACAAACCTTCATGTGTACCTCTGAAGTCAAAATAAAAGATTAAAAAGTCACTATTTTCAGTTTTTGTTTTATATAAAGTTCTCTCCATTCAAAATTTTTCTTTTTGACAATTTGTATGCATATATGATACTGCCTAAAAATCCCAACATTAAGATGATTTTAAAAATATGTCTACATATAAGAATCAAGTTTTTGTTTTACTTTTAAGTATAGTTACTATTTTTACAGGCTGTTGCTATTTGCGGCTCTCTCTATTTATTTCCTCATTCTCTTATTTTAACATGCTGGTTGATTCTTCTAGTGTATCTCAGAAACAGAGGTTCATTACCGTGGTTCTATGATTGAAATCATGCTGAACATAAGAACTATGCGCATATGTTCAGCATTCGGACACATGAAACTTACATATACCAATCTCATTCATTGTTTTCCACCCACAACAAGCCTTTTAAATGATTTTCAGGGTGTTCTAGAGGTAGGTTGAGAAACATCTGATGAAAACACTAACTTTTTCCTGGAAAACTTAATGTAGTTTTTAACAAAAATTGCTGAATATATAATCTGTGGTCATTTGGTTTATATATGTTGTTAGAACTATGAACCTTAGATTAGTCTGAAGCTTTATTATGTGTCGCCATTTGCCTTATTGCCCTGTCTCTAAGGACATGTTCATCTCATTTCCATTATTTTCCAGCTTTCCTTCTATCAGTTTTCTGTAATATTATGACTGTTTTGGTAACATTATGGTTTCAAGTATATATAAGTGGACTATAACTTATTTTTTAAAGTTGTTCTGTTTGTATTTGCCTTGGTGTTTGGGTTAATTTATTTGGATATATCCAGTAGTGGCTTAAATTATTCTAGTTGAAATAATATGTGAAATAGTCCATTGGTAGGCGGCATTATGAAAAAAAGGTGGAAATGTTAACATAGTTGGGATATAAGAAACTTTCCAATGCTTGTGATGAATTATAACTAAAATTAAACTTATTGCCCAATCATGGTCCAATAATGTGACTAGGCAGTAGTTCTCAATTGAGAAGTTGTTTGAGATGCAAATTCTTATGATCCCTCTCACACCTACTGAATCAGAAACTGGATGTATTTAGAAGTGGTAAGGCCTAAATGAAAGTAATGAGCCTAGCAACCTGTGTTTTAATTAGTCCCCCAGGTGATTCAGAGACACACAAAAGCCTGAGAATTACTGTTTTACATTATTCATCATTGTAAATCTATGGAGGTCTTGAAAGAACCTACATCAGAATGTAAGAGAATTAATTCATTTAGACATATTCTAATGCCATACTGTTATGTGCACACTGAAACCAGATACCTTTTTGCATTTATACATCTAATTAATAGTGAGCTATTTTTATGAGTGTTAGCTATTTTTCATGATAAATACAGTTTTTTGTCTTGCTAGATTGATCCTTTCATCATTATATAATGTACCGCTTTGTCTCTAATAATTTTCTATGCTATGAAGTCTACCTGACATCAGTAAACACTTCTTTTTGTCTTAATTAATACTTGCTTGGTACATGTTTTTCCACCCACTTACTTTCAGCCTACTTATGTACCTATTGTTATGTTTGAAGTGAGTTTCTTGTAGACAGCATATTTTGGATTTTTTTTTTTAAATACACTCTAGCCATTTTATTTTTAAACTGGTGTAGATGAATGTAGATGAATTCAATTTAAGAAAATGGTTAAAATTGTTGACTTAAGGCATAAGTCTGCCATTTTATTATGAATATATCTGCTTGTAAAGTTTACTTACTGGTTGCTCTAGGTATTACAATACACAGTCTACTGGTATCGAGACGTCTTCCCACTTTGAAAAAAGGGTAGAAGTCTTGCTTTCATTTACGCCTTCCCACTTGTAAATATAATTGTCTGAAGTATTTAAGTATTTCCTCTACATTCCTTGAGTACCACATTATGTGGTGTTATAATTTTTGTTTCAATGATCAAGTATTATTTTAAAAACTCCTAAGAGGTAGGCTAGTCTGTTTTATTTACTCCTATGTTTGCCATGTCTTTCTGAAGTTTCAAGCCTTTGTTAGCATTTCCTTTCTGTTCAGAGAACTTCTTTAAGGGTAGATTTGCCAGCAACAAATTACCTTAGGCCTTTTATTGCGGGGGGTGGGGGTTTTCTTTGAAAACAATTTCATGGTGGAAATTAGAAGTATGGTTTAATGTTTCTTCAACAGCATTCAAAAATATTAAATTGATCTGAGACAAAGGATTTCAAAGCCAGACTTGAAAGGCCTCTGAAGTCAGACTGCCTGGTTTCTAAATCCAGCTCCACCATTTATTAGCTATGTGACCCTGAGCAAGTGATTTAATTTTCTTGTGCCTATTTTCTTATCTCTAATGGATTCTAATTGTACCTACCTTAGAAGGACTGAGTTAATACTTGTATAGTATATAGATAAAGGGCTGGCATGTATGAGAAATAAGTGCCAGCCATTATTTTTGCTAGGGATTATGGAGGTAGATACATGATACCACACTAGAATTATTCATTTCCATCTGTTCTGATTTTAGGCTGGCATATAAATTTGCTTTATATCTAGAAGTAACAGATTATGATAATGTATTAAAAGCATGTGAAAACATGTTTCAATGTAGTAGAACATAACTGTTGCTGAGAATTTTGCTTTAATTCCCAGTTCACTCCTCAATAGAACTTTGGCAATTTAATTTCTTGAGCATGGTCATCTTCAGTAAATGGATATACTAATTCTAATCTCCTAGGGTTAATGTGAGAATGACATGAGAGAATGTACAGAAGCTATTTAGCCCAAAGCCTGGCTCTTGGTGACCACCCAACAAATAGGAAGTCTTGTTTTTATTACTCACACATTTATTTCTCACACATGCCAGCCCTTCATGTAGGATGTCACACATGCTTAAATAACACTCACAGGTGACATCCTACTTTAAGATTCTTACTATTCTTAATATGTTTTAAAAATTTTTCATTAACATTATTTTAAGTGGCAAATCATAATTGTATTACATTTATAGGGTACAATGGCATGTTTTGATACATGCACACTGTACAATGTGAAATGATTAAATCACACTAATTGAAAGATCCATCTCACTTGTTTAACATTTTTTGTGACAATACGTTTGGAATGTACTTTCTTATTTTGAAATATACAATCCATTTTTATTGGTGATAGTCACCATGCTGTATAATAGATATCACAATTTTGAATATTTTGAGTTAAACTCTCAGGTTCAGTCAATTCTGGGAAGCCAGAAAGATGAAATTTGTTGATCTACAAGGTTAATAACCAGGCCACAGACTATGGAAATTTTGTTAGGTAAAATGCCACCATGCCGGATATTTGCTTGAATCTCCCTACCATCTTCACGTGTCTCGTTATTAGATACTCTATGTCTTACTGAAGATGAAAGATTGGAAACTAGGCTCTGCCAGCAGGATTTCAATTAGATTCCACCAATGAGAGACACTCAGGAAAACTGAGGGAGACAGCATTATTCTCCAGTAGCAGCTGTAAGCAGGAATGTGGCAGACGGCAGAAGTGAGATTGTACCAGAAGCTCCCAAAGTTCTCCTGAGAGTCATTCATTTGGTATTACAGTGAGCCATAATTATTGGTGGTGGTTTCTATGCGATTTCTTTACTTTTAAACTTTTTGAAAGTACTTTTCTTGATCTTAATTCCTTAGTTCTTCCAGTATTTTTGCAGATCACAAATTTCCTGTTTTGTACTACTTCTCAGGTGTTCAGAGTGGCTTCTGCTATATTGACTAAACCTGTTTGACACAGTCACCCATGAGTCTTCTTGATCGACAGTGCTATGTGATTTTCTGATTCTACATGCTTCACGTAGGGATCTACCAAACTATAATACAACAATAGTAATTTCAATGTGACAATATTTTCATTAGCAACATGGATATGATACAATGGGGATGCAGAGCATACTATTTTGAAGCTAGGATCTTCACAGCAGCAACCAAATAAATGTATGTAAGTACCCGTATCTGCATTCATCCTAACCTTCTCATTGTAACAAGAGACAGGCTGCTCTTCCTATCCTTCCTTGAATTTTGTTTCAACATCTCCTTTTTTCTTTTATTTTTATTTTTATTTTTTTTTGAGATGGAATCTCACTCTGTTACCAAGGCTGGAGTAGAATGTCATGGTCTCAGCTCACTGCAACCTCCGCCTCCTGGGTTCAAGAGACTATCCTGCCTCAGCCTCCCAAGTAGCTGGGACTACAGGTGCCTGCCACCGCACCTGGCTAATTTTTGTATTTTTAGGAGAGACGGGGTTTCACTATGTTGGCCAGGCTGGTCTTGAACTCCTGACCTCAGGTGATCCTCCTGCCTTGGCTTCTCAAAGTGCTGGGATTACAGGTGTGAGCCACCGCACCTGGCCTTCATTTTCTCTTATCAGAAACCTTTAATTTATAAGGGTCTATTCTTACTTTTGTATTCATTAAATGTTCCTCAATCAAATCTTCCCACTACTTTTTAAAAAAGTGTAATTCACACTCAATAAAATTTGTTCACTTTAAGTTCAATATATTTTGACAAATGAAACTTTGAAAACTACTACCACAATTAAGATATTGAATGTTTCCATCATCCCAAAGAGTTCTGCAGTATCCCTTTGCATGTGATTCCCCCTTCAGCATCAACCTCTGAAAACTACTGATCTTTCTGTCACCATAGTTTACCCTTTCTAGAAAATATTATTATTTGAATCATATAGTATGTAATCTTTTGTGTCTCACTTTTTTCACTTAACATAATGCTGTCAAGATTCAGTCATGTTGATGCGTGTATTAATATTTTCTCCTTTTGAATTGTTGAATAGTTTCCGTTGTATGAACGTACTGCAATTTGTTTATCCATTCATTCGTCTATAGATATTTGGTTTGTTTCACATTTTGGCTACTACGGAAAAACTCATTATACATATCTGCATGTAATTATTTGTGAGAATACGTATTTTAATATTTCTTGATTAAATACCCAGAAATGGTTTGCATATTAGATGTATATTAAACATTTTAAGAAAATACCAATCTTTTCCAAAATCAGCTCTACTATTTCTCATTTTCACCAGCAATGTGTAACTTCCAGCTGCTCCATAGCCTTCCTTACCTACACTTGTTAATTTTAGCCATTTTAGTGAGTGTATAGTACTCCATGGTAATGAAAACTAATTTCCCAGTTGATGTTGCATACCTTTTTGTGTCTTTTTTTTTTTTTATAAGAATTGTCTCAGTCCAGGTATCCTTTTTTCAATTGAGCTGTCTTTTTACTGTCGTGCTCTAACAGTCTTTTATGTATTCTGGAAATAAGATTTTTCATCAGATATATGTTGAGCAAATATTTCCTTCTTTTTTTTTTTTTTAAGACAGAGTTTCACTCTTGTTGCCCAGGTTGGAGTGCAATGGCTCCATCTCGGCAATGACTCCATCACTGCAACCTCCGCCCCCTCGGTTCAAGCCATTCTGCTGCCCCAGCCTCCCGAGTAGCTGGGATTACAGGTGCCTGGCACCACACCTGGCTAATTTTTTGTATTTTTAGTAGAGATGGGGTTTCACCATGTTGGCCAGGCTAGTCTCGAACTCCAGACCTCAAGTGATCCACCTGCCTTGGCCTCCCCAAGTGCTGGGATTACAGGCATGAACCACCGCACCCAGCCAATATTTTCTTTCATTTTAAAAAATAATTGTAACTTTTATTTTAGATTCAGGTGACAGATTTATTTCCTGGGTATATTGTATGGTCCTGAGGTTTGGGGGTACGGATGATCACATCCTCCAGGTACCAAAACTAGTACTTCATAATTAGTTTTTCAGCCCTTGCCCCCCTCCCTCCCTTCCTCCTCTACTAGTCCCCAGTGTCTATTGCTGCCATCTTTATGTCCACGAATACCCAATGTTTAGCCCCCACTTATAAGTGAGAACATTCAGTATTTGGTTTGCTGATCCTGTGTTAATTCACTTAGGATAATCTGTGATTTGTTTTTCATTTTTTCAATAATGTTTTTCAAAGAGCAGGTTTTAATTTTTATGCCATTCCAGTCCATAGTTGAGCTAGGCCTGGGGTTTTTATAGATGCATCATCATGAGTGATCCCCATTCTTTACATTCCTCTGGTGGTGGACTGAAGCCCCGCTGTGCTCAACGTGGGGACTGTGGTGCTAAAACACGTCTCCTGTGTACCTGATTCACTCTCACCTGTTGTAGACTCTGCCACCTGTGCCCTGCAGTGATCTCTGTCACTTTGTCCTTCTGCCAGCAGCAGTCTGTGGTGCTTGTTTTATGTAGGGTTAGTGTTGGGGGCAGTCAGGGTTTCTCAGCTTTCTGAGTTCAGTTTTCTTCTTAAGCAGATCCTGTGCCTCTAAGCCTGGAAGTGGAGCTTTCTCAGTGTTCTTGATCTTCCACCAGTGGTAAAAACTTTTCTTTTCTCCTCAGTGCAGAGGGCCATGGCAGGTGAACTCTGCCCTGGATTGGTTGGGTGTCTGGGGAGTGAAGGATTTTCCTGCTTCTACCCCAACAGCAGCAGACTTCTGCTTCCTATCACTTGAAGATCCTGCACATGTATGTATTCCTTGTGCCTGCAAGTGGCTTTACCCAGTGTCAGGGCAGGCTGGTGGGGTGGGGAAAAGTTTCTATCCCTTCCTCCCTTAGGAGATAAACACTTTCTCTCTCTCTTTTTTTTTTTTTTTTAAACAGAGTCTCACCCTGTCACCCAGGCTGGAGTGCAATAGCACAATCTCAGCTCACTGCAACCTCCCAGGTTCAAATGATTCTCCTGCCTCAGCCTCCCCAGTAGCTGGGATTACAGGCACCCGCCTCTATGCCTGGCTAATTTTTGTATCTTTTAGTAGAGAGGAGGTTTCACCATGTTGACGAGGCTGATCTCGAACTCCTGACCTCAGGTGATCTGCCACCTACCTTGGCCTCCCAAAGTGCTGGGAACCACCACGCCCGGCCTCACTTTCTCTTCTCTTAAACAGTCATCGAAATACAGAACACTTCTGCTCACCAAAGTGTGTACAGTCTTTTTGTTTGTTTTGTTTGTGTTTTTGTTTTGTTTTGTTTTTTGCACATATCAATCAGTTTTCCAGTGGGCACCTACTGCATGTCTACATATTAACTCAATTCTGGTACTATCTACCTGAAGTTAGAGTCAGATCCTATAGGTTAAGGTCTCAGTCCCATAAAACTGCCCCCACTTCAGATCTCACCCACAAGTCTCAGGTTGTGACTTATGCTTCAAACCTTCTAACCAACTGGCTATAAATCAGGGGTCTCTATTACCCCTTCTCTGAGTCCCATTAATTTGCTAGAGCAGCTCACAGAACTCAGGGTTACACTTCACTTACCTTTATTGTACAAGATACAGATGAATAGCCAGATGAAGGAATGCACACGACAAGATATCTGGGAAGGGGCATGAAACCTCTGTGCCCTGGGCATGCCACCTCCTAGCATCTCCATGTGTTCAGCAACAAACAAACTTTCTAAATCCCTTAGCTATGAATTTTTACAGAGTATTCATCACATAAGTATGATCAGTTACTAATTCAATTTCCAGCTTCTCTTACCTCTCTGAAGAACAGAGGCTGGAAGTGAAAGTTCCAAGCTTCTAATAATGCCTTGGTCCTTTCTGGTGAGCAGTCCCCATCCATGAGCCCAGGAAGAATTACCTCATTAGAACATGAGATATTCTGGATAAGATAATATTTAGAAAAGATAGCCAAACTAAGTATTTGAGAAATTATTATCATTAAGAAAACTCTAAGAAATTAGGAGCTCTATGTCAGGAACCGGGGTCAAAGACCAAAAATATTAGAATAAAAAATGCACCCAGAACCCATTACTCTGGAAATTAAAAGCGTTCTAGGAGTTATGCGCCAGGAACTGGAGGCAGAGACCAAGTATATATTTCTTGTTATATCACAACATGACATCTCCCCAGAGGGAGCTTACTTTTGCCTGGAACAGGGGGGTAGAAGTATTTCCTGTCTCTCTTCCAGTGGTAGCGATCATTTCTCTTAAAGCATTATCAAGTCTGACACTTGGGCATGAATGGGCTTCTCCAAGTTTGCCTGCTTCACCCACCAACCAGGCCTTGCCCATCTGCACCACTGACTCTGTCCAGTGTTTTGCCTTGCCCTTCCTCCCACACACCTGGTGGAGGGCTGTGGAAGATGGCTGGCAGTGGGTACTGGCTCTTCCTGCATCTGGGACATCCAAGGATTCTAAACTATCATGTGTGCCTTTAAGAAACTTAGCCTTTAAGAAACTGTTCAAAGTTTTAGATTTTTGCCTTACTTTTATGGTTGCCTCCTCTTTTTCACATATTCTGTTAAGGTGAAATAATTTATATGTCCCATTTTCCGTTGGAGAGGCTTGTCACACTTTGAAATTTGAGACACTTGCTTAATTTATGACCTCAGGACTCTCATAGGCTCCATAATTATGATTTTGGTGACCATATTAATCTTTCCATAGGGTTAAAGTGAATTCTCAGATGGCTGTTTAGGTCTTAAGCCACAGAATATTATTTGGCTCTGTGTCCCCACCCAAATCTCATGTTGAATTGTAATCCCCAGTGTTGGGGGAGGGACTTGGTGAGAGGTGATTGAATCAGTGGGGCAGATTTCTCCTTTACTGTTCTCATGACAGTGAGTGAGTTCTCATGAGATGTGATTGTTTAAAGTTTGTAGCACCTCCCCTTTCACTCTCTCTCTCCTGCTAGCAATGTGAAAATATACTTGCTTCCCTTTCTCCTTCTTCCATGACTGTAAGTTTCCTGAGGTCTCCCCAATCATGCTTCCTGTATAGCCTGCAGAACTGTGAGCCAACTAAACCTCTTTTCTTTATAAATTACCCAGTCTCAGGTAGTTCTTTATAGCAATGTGAGAATGGACTAACATACTACATGAGTTTGTAGTCAAATGTCTCCTTAAAAAAAAAGCATTTTCTAAGTCCTATGTCTTCTAGCTACTGACCTACTTCTTTCATCCCCCTAAGTTAGTCCTTTTTTATTGTTTTGTGAAAATTAGGTGAAAAGAAAATTTGTAAAGGTCCAACAAACAGTATATCATAGCTTTGCATATCACTGTTACAATTGATATAGACTAGATTTAAACGAAGGTAACCCTACTAATAGGGTCTTTTCATTTCAGAATATAGAATAATCATTGTTAAAAGTGAATGTTTGGCTGGGCACGGTGGCTCACACTTGTAATCCCAGCACTTTGGGAGGCTGAGGTGGGCAGATCACAAGGTGAGGAGTTCGAGACCAGCCTGGCCAATATGGTGAAACCCTGTCTCTACTAAAAATACAAAAATTAGCCTGGCATGGTGGTGGGGCGCCTATAGTCCCAGCTACTCAGGACGCTGAGACAGGAGAATCGCTTGAACCTGAGAGGGGAAGGTTGCAGTGAGCTGAGATTGCACCATTGCACTCCAGCCTGGGCAACAGAGTGAGACTCCATCTCAAAAAAACAAACGAACAAAAAAGCGAATGTTTTATTACTGCTATACTTGTACAGATCAGTAGATTGAAATGTAGCAGTTCAAGAAAATTTAAGATAAAATAAAAATATAGCATTACACTTGATCTTTATAATAAGGTATCATCAGGTACTGTTGGGAAAATATTTAAATCATGAAGATATATGGGCTGCAACAATATTCACACTGATAAATGATGTATACCTTTAAAGAAGAAATTTTGTTCAGATATCTCAGGACATAAGGGACATATTTCAAATAGAAGCTGCAAAAATGTGCACTACTAAAGAATTGTTGAATAAAAATATTTTCTTTGGAATTAAAAGATAGCCAAACTACATATATCTATGAACAGTGCTTAATATGCAATAAGAGATGCAAATTTCACTTTTATATTCCATTCAGGATTTGGAAGTTTGATTTTGAACATATTTAAATGTTTAATTAGGAAAGGAAATTTTCAAACATCAGCTTTTTGTTTTTTAATAGACATTTCTATTTCAATTGGCAACAGAGAACATTTTTTCCTTTTTTCGTAGCAGCTAAATCTGCTTTCCAAACTGCAGTCCAAAGAATTATTTTAGGCATAAATTCCTGTAACTTTTAATTTTTGTTTAATAAAAAAGTACCAAAACAAAAGTTTAGAACAAATGTTTACTAGCACAAAACATTTGCATTTTCTTGGCATATAAATTCTAATAGATATCTCTAAGCTTCTGAATTATCAACCATAATCCCATAGCTCTCAGTTCAGAGATTATTGTCTTAATTTATGAAAATGATTATGTCTCTCAAACTTGAATGAAAATTATGGTTTTCTATAGTTTATTGAAGGGTAAAAATAATTCCACATTTTTTGCCTGCAGCATATAAGGAGCATATTTATTTCCATAATGTCAAATTAAAAACTATAGTTCAAACAAATATCCTTCTTAAATGAATTTAAAAAAGAGAGAAATCTATGTCTGTATGACTTTTCATAAACTTGTCTCAACTTAGTACTTCTGATAGTCTAAACATCATCCACAAAGTAAAATCTAATATACTAAATGAAATGGTTTCTTCCTTCACTTAGAACTTTCACAATATAAATGAAATAAATTATTAAATGGATTATTTTATATTTCTTGTTACGCTTGCTGCTTTCTTTTTTTGCCTATTGAGAGATAATTGAACAGTAAAAATTTTATATACTTAAGGTGTACAATGTGATGGTTTGACGTAGGTATACAAGTTAACTAACACATTCATTACCTCACATAATTTTACCAATAACTTTTTTGTGTGTGTGGTGAGAATACTTAAGATCTATTCTCTTGGAAAATTTTGAGTTTACGACACAGTACTATTAACTATGGCCACTATGCTATACATTAAGACCCCAGAAATTATTCATCTTATATCTCCCAATTTCCTTCCCCACCCTCTGCCCCTGGCAAACACCCTTCTACTCTCTGCTTCTATGAGTTCAACATTTTTAGATTCTGCATCAATGAGATCATGCAATATTTACCTTTCTACGTCTGGCTTATTTCACAAAGCATACTGCTCCATAGGCCCCTCCATGTTGTCTCAAAGACAGGATTATTTTTCTTTTTTAAGGCTAAATAATATTGTATTGTATTTATATATACTCCACATTATCTTTATCCATTCATTCAGCAATGGACACTTACGTTATATCCATATCTTGGCTATTGTGAGTAACGCTACTGCAATGAACATGGAAGTGCAGATAGCTCTTTAAGATACTAATTTTATTCTCTTCCAATGTATACCCAAAAATGGAATCGCTGAATTATTTGCTAATTCTATTTTTATTTTTTGAGATAACTCCATGCAGTTTTCCATGATGGCTGTACCAGTTTACATATCCATTGACAGTGTTCAAGGGTTCCCTTTTCTCTACACTCGCGACAACATTTCTTATCTCGTCTTTTTTATAATAACCTTTCTAATAGCTGTGAGGTGATATCTCACTGTCATCTTGGTTTGCATTTATTGATAATTGGTGATTATCTTTTCATATGATTGTTGGCTATTTATTCATAAGTCTTCTTAGCAAACAAATGTCTAGTCAGGTCCTTTGCCTATTTTTTTATCAGGGTTTTTTTTTTTTTTCTATTGAATTGTATGAGTTTCTTATATATTTTGGATATTAGCCCTTTATCAGACATATAGATTGCAAATATTTTCTCTCATTCTGTAGGTTACCTTTTCATTTTGTTGATTGTTTTCTTTGATTTCCAGAAGATTTTAGTTTGACATAGAATAGTCTCATTCATTTATTTTGACTTTGCTTACATGTGCTTTTGGTGTCATACACAACAAATTATTCTCAAGACTAATGTTAAGGAGCTTTCCCTCTATGTTTAATTCTAGGAGTTTTATATCATAGTTTCAGGTCTTACAGTTAAGTCGTTAATCTATTATACATGGTGCAACATAACCCTTCAATTTCACTTTTTGTGTATATATATATATATATATATGTATATATATATATATATATGTATATATATATATAGTTTTCCCAATGCCATTTCTTAAAGAGATTATCCTTTCCTCAGTATGTATTCTTGGCATCCCTGTCAAAGATTAGTTGACTATGTATGCATGGGTTTCTATCTGGGCTTACTATTTCATTCCATTGGTCTATATGTATGCTTTTATGTCTGTACCACACTTTTGATTACTATAGCTTTGTAATATAGTTTGAAATCAGGAATTGTGGTGCTTCCAGCTTTGTTCTTTCTCAGGGTTGCTTATTCAGGGTCTTTTGTGGTTCCATATGAAATTTAAGACTTTTTCCCTATTTATGAAAAAATGCCACTGGACTTTTGAAAAATTGCATTGAATCTATAGATCACTTTGTGTTGTAAGGATATTTTAACAATATTAATTCTTCCAATCCATGAACACAAGAGTTCTTTTCATTTACTTGTGTCTTCTTCAATTTATTTTATCAACGTCTTATAGTTAGGTGTACAAATCTTTTATGCCCTTAGTTAAGTTTATTTCTAAGTATTTTATTTTTTGATATTTTATGAGTGCAACTGTTTTCTTAATTTCCTTTTTGAACAGTTTTTTTCTTACTGTATAGAAATGCAATGTATTTTTGTATCTTGATTTTTGTGTCCTGCAACTTTACTGAATTTGCTTATTAGTTCTGACAGTTTTTTTTGTGTGGAGTTTTTAGGGTTTTCTCTATATACAATCCTGTCATTGGCAAATAGAAAGAAATTAACCTTTTTTTCTTCTTTGGATGTAGTTTATTTCTTTTTCTTGACTAATTATTCGGATATGACTTCCATTACTGTGCTAAACAGAAGTGGCAAATGTGTGCATCCTTCTTTCTCATCTTAGAGAAGAGAAAACTTCCTGATATTTTAGAAGAAACGTACAGCTTTTCACCATTGAGTATAATGTTAGCTGTGGGCTTGTCATATAGATCTTTAGTATGTTGACGTATATTCTTTCCTTACTTAATTTGTTGACAGTTTTATCATAAAATGATGGTGAATTTTATTAAATGATTTTGTTCTCTATTGAGATAATCATATAATTTTAATCCTTTATTCCATTAACATGATGTATTTACATTTATTGATTTGCTTATGTTGAACTTTCCTTGCATCCCAGATATAATGCCACTTGATCATAGTATTATCCTTTCCATGTGCTATTGAGTATGGCTTGCCAGTACTTTGTTGAGAATTTTTGGATCCATGAAAATCAGGGATATTGGCTTGTAATTTTCTTTTTCTGTAGTGTTCTTTTATGGCTTTGATATAAAGATGATGCTTGCCTCGTTAAATTAGTTGGACAGTGTTCCTTCATTTTCAAGTTTTTGGAAGAGTTTGAGAAGGATTGGCATCAATTTTTTAAAGGCTTGGAAGAATTCACTATTGAATCTATCAGCTCTGTTCCTGGGCTTTTCTTTTGGGGGAGATTTTTTGAATTTTTTTTAATTGCATCTATCTCTACCTTTATTCACCTTTTCAGAGTTTCTACTTCATGATTCAGTCTTGGTAGGTTATAAATTTCTAGGTATTTCTTTGTCTCTTCTCAATTATCCAATTTGTTGGTGTATAATTGTTTATGGTAGTCTCTAATATATTCTGAATCTCTGTGGTATCAGTAGTAGTATCTTCTTTTTCACTTATAATTTTTTTATTTCAGTATTATCTCTTTTTTTCTTAGTTAATATAGCTAAATGTCTGTAGTTTTATCTTTTCAAGAAAGCAACGCTTGTTTTCATTGATCTTTTATTTTATTTCTCTACTCTCTGTTTGATTTATTTCTGCTCTAATCTTTATATTTGCTTCCTTCTCCTAACTTTGGCACTAATATGTTCTTCTTTTTCTAGTTCTTTTGGGTATAAAGTAAGGTTGCTTATTTGAGATTTTTTTTTCTTAGTATAGGAATTTATGCTATAAATGTCCTTCTTACAACTACTTTCACTGCTTCCCATAAGTTTTGGTGGTTATGTTTCCATTTTTATTTGTCTCAAAATGCCTTTTGATTTTCTTTGTGATCTTTTCTTTGACTCATGGGCTATTCCGGATTATGTTGCTTAATTTCCACATATTTGTGAATTTTCTAATTTTTCTTTAGTTATTACTTTCTAGTTTCAAACTGTTGTGGTCAGAAAAGCTACTTGATATTATTTTAATCTCAAATTTGTTGATGGAGGCTTGTTTTGTCACCCAAGATATAATCTATCCTGGAGACCGTTCCATATGTGCTTGAAAAGACTCTGCATTCTACTGCCATTGGATGACATGTTCTGTGTATGTATGTTAGGTCTATTTGATCTATAGTGTTATTCAAGTCTGCTGTTTCGTTATTGGCTTTATGTCTGGATAATCTATCCATTGTTTAAAGTAAGAAGATATAGTAAGATACTGAAGTCTCTTGTTTTTTCTCTGGTATGATGGATCAATTTTAAAATTATTATTATTGAAAGTGTAGAAACCTTTATTTAGGCCTCACAAATCATTTTTAGTTATTTCCTGGGAATAGTTATTATTGTTTTAAACTTCGGGAAAGCCTCAATTAAGTTTCTTTCACATATGTCTCACCAAACCTAAACTAAATATCTTTTCATCTTATCTTACCCTTAGGGGAATTTCAAAAATATTTATAGCCATTCTGTTTTATCCTGACAGGAGGGGAAATCTGACAGAAAATTTAGACTGGAAAGAGACAGTCTGCTTAATTGTAGCTTAAATACCTTAGTTTTGCAATTTTGCAAAAATATGTGACTATGTTGACACATTTATTAGGGTCTCTCCCACACCTTTGGAAAGAACCTGTGCAACCAAGAGGCTCTGAAACTTAAGCATCGTTTTCTTCACAGCAAACTACCTCTGATAAGCACTGCGCTAGGCGAATAACGTTACAGTGATGAACAAGATGAGTCCCCACCCTTCATACATTTTGCATCCTACTAGAAGAAAGAAAATAAACACATTTTTAAAATATAGGTTGTGGTAAATGTAGTGAGGAAAATAAAAGGTGTACACAGCAGAATTATTCTACATAGGATGATCTGGAGAATTCTCAATGGAAGTAAAGTTTGGCTTGGGCGATACCATAGTTTTTGAAGCAATTCTAACAACTGCATGAGCACTTAGAAAAATGGCAGTTTTATTGAGGTATAATTCACATATCATACAGTTCACCCTTTGAAAGTATACAGTGAGTGATTTTCAGTATATTCACAAAGTTTTGTTAAACAATGACCATTATCCAATTCCAGAATGTTTCCATCACCTTTCTGCAATATACTCATGGTCATTAGCACTCCCCATCCACCGTTAACCACAGTCCCTGAAAACCATGAGTACATTTTTTGTTCTTACGATTTTGATTATTCTGAACCTTTTATATAAATTGAATGATATAATATATGTCTGATCGTGTTTGGATTCTTTCACTTGCATAATGTTTTCAAGGTTCATTTATATTATAGCATGTATAAGAACTTTGTTCTTTTTGTAGCCAAATAATATTCCACTGCATGGACAAACCATCTTGGTTTATCCATTAACCAGTTGATGCAAATTTGTGTTGTGTTGTTTCCACATTTATGCTTTGAATAATGTTATAATCATTTACGTACAAGTTTTTATGTGAATATATGTTTTCAGTTTTTTTCAGCACCTAAGCAGAGAATTACTGGGACATATGTTAACCCTAAGTTCAATATTTTGAGAAAATGCTGAACTGTTTTCTAAAGCAGTTGCACGATTTAACATGATCCTTGAAATGTCTGAGGGTTCCAAGTTCTCTACTTTCTCACCAAAACTTTTTATTTTCTGACTTTTTGATTATGGCCATGCTAGTGAATATGAAGTGGTAACTCATTGTGGTTTTGATTATAGTTCCCTGATGGATAAGCCTTTTTTTATGTGTTTGTTGATCATTTGCATGTCTTATTTGAAGAAATAGGTATTCAAATACTTTGCTCATTTAAAAATTGTGGTTTTTGTTTTGTTTTGTTTTACAATTGTTAAGAATTCTTTATATATGCGGGATACAAGTACTGTTTCATATACACAATTTACAAATACTTTCTCCCAGTTTGTGAGTTGCTTTTCACTGTCAGTGGTGTCTTTTGAAGCAAATCATTTTTAAATATTGATGAAGTCCAATTGAGCTGTTTTTTCTTTTGGTATTTTGTTTTATTTCCATTTTGTTTCTATTAATCCTTGTTCCTAATTCACTTCATGTTTCATATTGTTAAAGAAACTTATGTGGACTTACTGCTATATATTCAATGTTATTTGTACATTGATTCTGTGTGTTCAAAACATTTTACAATATTCACAAAAGTTAAAAAGATGGCTTATAATAAGATTCTCTTAGAAAGATTCTGGGAAGACTTTCAAGAGTTATAAGGATAGGTATAATATTTTTATGTATACAAACAAACTCGAGGCGTTATTGCATAGAATAGCTGTAAATGGTTTACCATACAGTTTTGAAAAAGACATCACTTTGTCCTATTTGATGTGAAAAGAGCTTGAATTATTGTTTGGATATGAGTTTATTATTTAATGCTTTGCATACTTGCAAAGTGTTAGAACAAAGCCTTTCCTAAGAAATGCTGTAGAATGAATAGAGAAATGTTACAGAATTTTTATGTCTTTTAGTGTGTAGTGATTAATATGTGAAGCTTCTTTTGTCTTTTTTTCTAAATAGTTTATTATTATTATTATTATTATTATTATTATTATTATTTTGAGACAGAGTCTTGTTCTGTCACCAGGCTGGAATAAGGTGACATGATCTTGGCTCACAGCAACCTCCACCTCCCAGGTTCAAGTGATTCTCCTGCTTCAGCCTCCCAAGTAGCTGGGACTACAGGCACATACCACCAAGCCCAGCTACGTTTTCTGTTTTTAGTAGAGATGGAGTTTCACAATGTTGGCCAGGATGGTCTCCATCTCTTGACCTCATGATCTGCCTGCCTCGGACTCTCAAAGTGCTAGGATTACAGGCATGAGCCACCACGTGAGGCCTATTATTTTTATTTTGAGTCTTTTCTATGATTTTTCTACTTATCATTGACTTCATTTCACCAACTTTTTATTCATACTAATTTAATATTTTTAATATTATTATGAAAATTGCTTGTTAAACAGAATAAATACTTTGTTTAACAAACATTCATCAACTAGTAACCATTTGGCAACCCTAAGCATTAAGGGTGGAAAGAATTATGGTATGGTTCCAGTCTTCAAGATTGCCATAGCCTTGCATGAGATATAAATATAATACTAATTATAAGCAGTATAATTATAGCTATGAAAAAATTATAGACTATATGAAAAATTATATACTGTAGGAGTGCAGAAGAGGAAGTAATTCCTTCTTCCAGTGGTAAATATTAGGGTGGGTAAAATGTTAAAAACTTGTTGATGAAATAAATTTGGAAGGAAAAAATAAGTTTCTCCATGTCCAGAGTAAGTGCAGAGACTCTTTATAGTGAAATATGTGGGCACTATGCAGGAAGGTACCAAGTTTCCCAGACAATGATGTGTTTGGTAATGGCTTGACTGTGTTCCCTGAAGTTCAGTTCTTCGTCTGTTTATCCTTTTATGGTACTTGCTGTATTTGAATGGGGTTTTTTTTTGTGTCAGTTGTTTTAACTACTGTTGACATGATAGTGATGCTAAGACCTATATATGCAACCTCTACCTCTCTCTTTAATTTCAGCCATGAGAATCTGATTATTTGCTGAATCTAGTTTGCTCAGTTACTACACAGATAGCTCAAAACCCACCAAGCCAAAGTCATCAAAATCTCCTCAGGTTGTATTCTTAATCTCTGAGAAAAGCATGACAACTGATCTATATGTGAATATTTAAATGTCATTTTCAGGTTCCTTTTTCCTACATCTCTTTTTTCAACAACTCACAAGTTTGATCAATTTTTTGTTTTAATTGTTTCCACAATTAATCCAGTCCTTTTCCTTCTTATAACTATTCCAGTCCAAACTTCCTCAGTAACATCAGTTAGCAACTCTATCTATGGCGATCACCTCCTTGGTGCTGTCTACCTCCAGTCTTCTCTGAATTTATTTCCTAGGCAAAGATCTTTTTCCTGGCTTCAGAGGCACCAGAAACATTTAGAACATTTTACAAAACATATTGTAATTAGTAGTTTACATGACTTGTCTATTGCACTGTAAGTCATTGAAATAGAAATTCACAAAAGATAGTACATGGGCCACTTGATTTAGAACCTCGGAATACATATTTAAAATTTCAAGTATTGTCACCCACCCCAGGTTTACTGAGGTATAACCTTAGAGGTATGAGACTTAGGAATCTGTCTTTCAAAACAAGCACTTTATGTGATTTTTATAAACTGTAAAGTTAGTGAACCACTGCTGTGATCAAAAGAAAGTTTTAATTACTTCCCTATCTTAATGTATGCATAGTGAATATGGGAGAGAAAAAAAGCAAATAAGCATAAAACAAATGATGAATGAATGTAGAAGACAGTAGAAGATGAGGCAGGAAAGACAAGAATGGGTCAAATCCTCAAGGGCCTGGAATTCCATTCCAAGGAATTTGAGTCTTAGCCATTAGACTAGTGGTAGCCTACTAAATAAAGAAGGCAGTGTTGTGGATTAGACACATATTTCCAATCCTGTGTTTACCACTTACAGGTCTAGCTATAGAACAACTGTTTTGTAGAGCATAGTTCATACTACTATAGAAGCCTGTTACGGACTTTTGGGTTTTTCCTAGTTTTGAGGTAGCATGAGAAATCTCTTAAGAATATTTGTCTTCAAGACATTGTGTGGCATATGTTCTCGTGTTTCCTGGGTAGATACCTAGAAGCAGAATGACTTGGTCTTACGGTAAGGTACATTGAATATTTTAAGAAGTTGCAGAATTTGGTTATTTAATGCAAAATCTGAAAACAACTTTGATGAGACATACATAATATATAAAAACTGCACATAAGTAAAGTGTAAAATTTGATTAGATATATGTATACACCTATCTCTATAATACAAACCATTTCATCTAGGAAAAAAAGAAACTGCAGAGCAATTTTCCAAAAAGTGATTGTACAATTTTGCAGTTCTACCAGCCATGTATGAGAAGGGGCTCCAAATCTTCACCAATAATCAATATTTACTTTTTGGTGTTAATATTTAATACTTTAATATCTAATAATATTCTTATAAAATGTTATCACAATGGTCAGGAGAGATAAGAGGTAGAAGTGCTTTTTTAAATTGTGAAGTCCTGTGCAAGTAGTAGAAATTATTACTGCAGTGGATCCTCTACCTTACAGGTATAGAAATGTTTATAGACCTCGCTATAACGTCACTTGAATCACATTTTAAATTCTCAAGGGATTTTTGTTGCATCACTAAAGAGATTATTTTTATACCATGCTTTAGAGAGCTTTTGAATTAGTTTTGCTAATAATAAATAAGAGGCTACAATTTCCTGATGTCATATTGGAAGAAAAAGTTAGACATGCCAAGCTGTCTGCTTTAGAACAAAAATGGTTACTTCAGTGGAATTTAAGATTGGTGAAGTAAAAAGATTCAAAACCAACACCAGGCATGATTTATTGAGTAAAAATTTAATGACGAAAGTTGTTCTCCCACAGTTTGAAAATCACTTGACCCAGATATATCCCAAGTGCATGCCGGCTGGGTTATGTAGTGGTTTAAGTGTCCTAGAGTCCGCAAGCTACAGCAGACCATTCGTTTAACAATATTTCTGCAGAAATATTAAAACTCAATTAGCAATCTATATAGAAAAACTATGTTTATTTAAAATATTCAATCAACTTTATTAAGGCATGCATGATATTAAAATGCAGAATTCAGTGAACTTGACAAATGAATACATCTTTACAAACATCCCATTAGTCACTGTTTTTTTCCCTCATTTTTTAAAAAAATTTTTTGTTGAATAACATTCCACTGTATAATAGATCATGTTCTGTTTATCTGTTCATCTGCTGGTGGGCATTTTAGTCATTTACAGTATTTGGCTTGTGTGAAGAAGGCTCTTGAGAACATTTGTCTTCAAGACATTGTGCAACATCTCCTCCTCGTTTCTCTTTGAGTGGAATGCCTTGATCTTATGGTAAGATATATTTAACATTTTAAGAAACTTCAGGGCAGTTTTCCAAACACGTATTACAGTATGATTTTGTATTTCACCTCTCATGTCTGAAAGTTCCAGTGGCTCCAAATCCTCACAGACAATCAATATTCATTATTTTTGTTTGTTGGTTGGTTTCGTTTTTAGCCTTTCTAGTGAACATGGACTGGTATCTCACTGAGATTTCAATTTGCATTTCCTTAATTAGTAACGATTTTTGGCATCTTTCCACATGCTAATCAACCATTCATAGGCCTTTTGTATCTTATGTCTGCTCAAATCTTTTGCCAATGTTTTCTGAGTTGTTCTTGTTCCAATTTTAGTGTTGAAGAGTTCTTTATATATTAGACACAAGTCTTCCTGTATCCAATGAGTTGCAAATATTTTCCTCCAGTCAGTGGCTTGTGTTATTTGCCTAACAATAGCTTTCAAAAAGCAAAAGTTTCTAATTTTGACAAAGTCCACTTTATAATTTTTATATGCTCTTGGTTTCTGTGCCTATGAAACCTTTGTCTATTCCACAGTCTCCAAAAATTTCACTTATGTTTTCTTCCACACATTTTATAGTTAGCTTTTGTATTTATGTCTGTGGCCCATTTTAAGTTACCAAATTCTTTCACTTAAACACATATGGAACAAAACATTAATTGAGTAAATGCCTTACTTAAGGGGAGTGAAGGTATTCAATACTTACCTTTATGTGTTCATGATGTATTAGATGCCACCCCCCAACCTAAAGGAGCTTTATGTGAAGGTCCTCAAATCATTCAGAAACGTTTTATGTAGAAAGTACTGCTTATTAAGCAAGAAAATTTCTATTTATGAATTTCCTATCCTCTGACAAATGAAAATCTTTGGGTCCAGTGAAGAATTCTGAGGCCCAATGAAAACACCTCTCGTGGTTTGCCCCCAAAATACCACAAAAGATGGAAGAACAATAGACATTACAATTTTCACTGGTTTCTACCAGTAATGCCCTAATCTTCAATAAACTTTATACCTCTAGGGGGAGAATCCCTTTTTCGCATTCTTGGAGGGGACAGTAATGATAGCAGCTAACATGTCTTTAGTCTTTATTTCATCTCTGGTGTTGGCATAGTAATATTGCATAAAAATAATGTACTAATTTATATCTCACAATAACATTGTCAAGTTACAGTAATATTATTTTCACTTTTTGAAGAGAAAACACAAGTATAGAGAAGTTACATGACTTAACCAAGTCACATAGCCATGAGTAGCAGAATTAGGATGATGTTTTTAATAGACAGCAAGTTGTTCTTAAGGAACAGTAATATGCATGACTTTCTGAATTCACATGAAGACACTAACTTTGAGGATAGTTATACAATTTGGAGAGATACCATTCTATTTTCCTTCATTAACATCCCTTTCTCTTTGTAGAAAAATTTAGGTTTTAAGTGGTAGAAACTCAACTCAAACTAGTTTAAGCAATGTAATAGATTTGTTGACTCATGAAACTGAGAAAAATGTTGAGGACTTTTGTCAAAGAACTAACGATAATATAAAAAACAAACTGGAAGGGCCGGGCACGGTGGCTCACGCCTGTAATCCCAGAACTTTGGGAGGGCGAGGCAGGTGGATCATGAGGTCAGGAGATCGCGACCTTCCTGGCTAACCCGATGAAACCCTGTCTCTACTAAAAATACAAAAAATTAGCCGGGCGTGGTGGCGGGTGCCTGTAGTTCCAGCTACTCGGGAGGCTGAGGCAGGAGAATGGCATGAACCCGGGAGGCGGAGCTTGCAGTGAGCCAGGATCACGCCACTGCACTCCAGCCTGGGCAACAAAGCGAGACTCCGTCTCAAAAAACAAACAAACAACAACAAAAAAACCCCGCAACAACTGGAAGAATACTAGTGTCAGGGTCAGCTACCAACATTTTTTCTCCCTCTTTTTCCCTCCTCTTTTTACACTTCATCTGTCCATTTGTCTCTTCTACGTTTTAAATGTAGGATTTAACGTCTCCTACTGTAAATAGACATTGTTCCTACGTGGTGGCTCCAGAACGCAAGGTTTCTTTACCCAAGGGGAAACGAGCTTTGCTATCCTGCTGTTCATACATTTCTAGAAAGAGCTTTGATTTGCCCTCATGCTGTATTATTTATTGCTGTGTAACAAATGACCACAAACGTAGCAGTTTAAATAATGTGAATTTATTATTTTAACTCCAGTGGGACAAGAATCCAGATACAGTTTAGTTGGATGCTTTGCTTCAGTGTCTGTCAGAGACTGAGATCAAGGGCTAGGCTGTCATCTGGAAGCCTGACTGAAGAAGAATGCACTTTGAAGCTCACAGGGCTGTGGGCTGGGCTTGCTTCCTTGCAGTCTGTTGAGCTAAGGGCCTTAGTTTCTTGCTGACTATCATGAGGAGGCCACTCTCACTTCCTTGCCAAAGAGCCTTGCTATATGGTGACTTACGTTATCAAAGACAACTGGAGAAGAAGTCCATAGAGAGAGTTTTCTCACAAGATAGAAGTTAAAATCTTGTGCAATATAATCACAGAAGCAGCATCCTTTTACCTCTGCTATATTCTGTTGATTAGAAGAAAGTCATTGTTCCTGCTCATGCTCAGTGGGTGGAGATAATACAGGGACATTAACAGCAGGAATGGGGATACTTGGGGACCACCATTTGGACTGGAGAAAAATTAGCTACCCATCCCACTAGAACTCCTCAAGGACTTTATTCTTTTATCCTTAAGGATAAAAGGAATATGGTCTATGACTGTTCAAGCCTAAGTCAATTATCCTATGGGTCCATGGGGGCCACATGTGTTACCAAATAAAGAAAAGTAGAAAATTTTCTGTGGAGAAAAATTAGTTATCCCACTGGAACTTCTCAAGTCTAAAATTAAGTTCTTATCTGTCTCTCCAAACTAAGTTTATTTATATCAATTTCATGTATCATATTTAAAATTTATTCAGAACTTACTATTTGGAGAACTTTTGTCCCGATTCCCAATTTGTGAATTTTATAATTGGAAAAGAAAACCATTAATCTACCCTGAAGTAAACGAATTGATCAAATATGTTGGTTTTGAATATATATTTGTATTAATCAAAGAGAATGGCTGTCTCTAGACTCAGAGTTTCTTAGCAAAATGGTCAGTGCTGCATTTAAGGGAAAATATAACCGACCTTATATTTTATTTGCTTTTCAGCTTTATTGAGATACAAGTGACAAATAAAAATTAAACATATTGGCTGGGTGTGGTGGCTTATGCCTGTAATCCCAGCAATTTGGGAGGCCGAGGTGGGTGGATCATGAGGTCAGGAGTTCGAGACCAGCATGGCCAATATAGTAAAACCTCATCTCTATTAAAAATACAAAAATTAGCCAGGTGTGGTGGCATATGCCTCTAGTACTAGCTACTCAGGCGACTGAGGGAGAATTGCTCAAACCTGGGAGATGGAGGTTGCAGTGAACCGAGATCACACCACTGCACTCCAGCCTGGGTGACAGAGAGAGATTCTGTCTCAAAAAAAAAAAAAAAAAACAAAAAAAACAAAAAAAACACAAATATATTAAAGATGTACACTTTTATATGTACATGATATATGTAAACTTTAAGATATGTAAACACTGTAAAATGACTACCACAATCAAGTTAATTAAGATATCCATCACTTCACATAGTTACCTTGTTTATGTGTGTGTGTGTGTGTGTGTGTGTGTCTGTGTGTGTGTAGTGTTGAGAATACTTATGATCTACTTTTTCACCAAATTTCAAGTATACACTACATTATTTTTAACAATAGATTTAATAGACCTTAAATCTTTGTTTTTACTTATTTTTTTATAAGTAACATTTGAAAGTTAACTATATTCTGTGAGTAGGTTCTAGGGACTTTCCTATGTAGTATCTCATTTATTTCTTATAACAGTCCTTGCAATTAAGTAGAGCAGCTGCCATTTTATAGAAACAGAAGCTTGGATGATGACACCGTGGATGTGTGTTAGTCAGCAGAGATGACTTAGAAGGAAGTTTCAGAAGGATCAGGGGAAAACCACAAGAGTGTGATGCTCCGGAAGAGAGCTACTGTGCAATATGTAGTCTAAGATGTCTCAGAATATTCAGATAAAAATAGGCCAATAGTATTTAGCAACACAGAGATCATTGGTAACCAGTGAGAAGACGTTGTCAGTGCATGTTGGAAACAGAAGTCAGTAAGGAGTGTGCTGAGAAGTGAGGACAAGAATAAACCTGGATAGGGTGAGTAGTTATTTCAGGAAATTTGTCTATAAAGGGGAGAAAACAGACAAGGGACAACAATTGAGGGAAGAGAATTTTTGTATTTTTGTTTGTTTAATGAGCGTGTGATTTAATGAGTGTGTGATTTTAAGGTAGGAGACACTTGAGAAACTTAAATGTTTTTTTTTTTTTTTTTTTTTTTTTTTTTTTTTTTTTTTTTTTTT